>NW_028221418.1:181825-225875 GCF_014529385.1 Adiantum capillus-veneris | reverse complement strand
TAGTAGCTCTGACTCTGGCAGGAGATGCCCGTAGCCGCTGGATGGTTTGATCTTTACGTTAAGCTGGTCCTTGAGCTCAATAACCTCATCTGGCTAGCTTCCTGGTCTATTTCTGCCTTTTCTTTGGCATTTCGCATGGCCTCAACTTCCTTGGACTCCTCAGCAAGTTGTAAGGTTAGGTTATCCCTTTCCCTCTCTGCATATGTCAATGACTTGCTGAGTTGTCTATACTCCTCTTCGGCTCCTTGCAGTCTTTGAGCTGCTGCCTGATTTTCTCTTTCCATTTCCTGGCATCTTTGCAATGCCTTTGCCAGATGGCTTGCAGCTCTGCTTCTCTCTCTATCTGCCTTTGGCTTTGTTTTTGTAAAGTGTCAACTTCCAGCTTTATCTGCACTTCAGTGGCTTTGAGAGAGTTGCCATTTCACTTTCTAATGCCATTGACTGTGCTCTTAGCCCGGTTTAGCTTTGTCCATCCACATCCAATCATTGGTGGGCGGGTGCAGGTCCACTGTATCAGTGGCCATCTCCTTTAGCTCTACTAATCGTAGGCTTTGCATTTGATATTTGGGGCCCCGTGCTTGCCAAGTCGAATGCGACTGTGGCAGCCTCTTCTTTTGTATATCCGGCAGCTAGCAGTCTAGAAATGTGTTGTATGATTCATTTGGCTTGCTGCCCACTTTTAGGCTTAGCCACTTCCTTTGGTTCTTGCTCATGGCTTTGTTCTTGCTTGGACTCTTCTCGGTCTTCTGGTTTGTCATGATCCTCTTTTCTTCTTGTGGAGGGCTCCGAGGAGGTGGTGAGGGGGTGGGTTGGATTCAGGGCTGGCCGGTGGAGTTGTAGGCTTTTTTCTTGAAATCTCTGTCAGCCTTTGTCTTCCTTTCTCTCTCTTGGCCTTCCTGCTCTTCTAGCAGTTTATGTCGGACTTGCTCCACATCCTCTTCTGTAAAGGGTACATGTGGGATATTCTCTGTTGTGGCATCAAGAATCTCAAAATTCTTAATGTAATCATCGAATCTGTCTCTGTGCACCCTTCGGGATGATCCCGACATTGCTTCTAGAGACGGCTTCCATAGCTCGTCTAAATCTCCTTTGAGGGCTCCTTCTTCCTGAATCTTTCCATCAGCCGCTCTAGACGTGCCGCTTTCTGTGTTTTCGTCTCTTTTACTGGCACTTGGGCAGATTCTTTCTTTCCCTTCTTCAGCTCTAGCTGCTCTTCTTGCACGGTTTCTAACCGGCGTTTCAAACGGGTTGCCACCCTTGGTGATTTGGGCTGTTCGTCTTCCTTATCTTCCTTGAGCCTCAGCCAGTCATTTTGTGATGGACGGTCGGGCCATCTTCCCTTGGCGTGCAATGCCCATAGATCACCTTCGTGATTAGCTCACCTGGCACAATGTATGTGGGCTTCTTGCTGCCCATCTTCACCAGACTATCATGTACATAAGCTGCATAACTGATGATCTTCGGCTTGCTTTTCTGCATTGCCCAGGTGAATGTTGTGGCAATTGCTACAGGTGGCATCCTGTCCTTTTGTGGCCGCTTTGTACACATATGGAAATATTGATTGTACATCTGACTCATGATTGCCACTTTGGGGTTGACAATATCTTCAAAGGTATAGTTGGCTTTCTTTTCAATGTACACCTTTACTTTGTCTCTTCTTTTTGGTTACACTCTTCCCTTGTTGGAGAGGTCTAGTGCAGCTGCCACTACTCTTTCTGTGATTAGAATCTCAGTGCTGGCTTGCCCTGCAGATCTGTAACTCGGGCCACTCCATCTTCTTTTATTGTTGTCACAAATTCCCTCTTTTGATGTCAATACCTGCCGGCACCGCTTCAAAGTAATTGTGGATATCAATCTTCTCCAGATACTCTGCCATCTTGCTTCTGACGAACTCATTGAGTTCCCGCGCTAGCATTGGTAGCTCTATCACGGTTCCTTCGGTGTCTTTGAACACGCCTTGGTAAATCTTTAGATCATTGGACTCTAGCAGATCTTCTTGGACCCATGTGCTTGTTGGTTTTAGAGTTCCTTCTGGTATGACGAAGGGCTCTACCTCTTCTAGGTAATCTTTTATGGTCATCCTTTTCTTCTTTGCTGGTGACTTTGCGGCTGCATAGATCCTGTTGCACTCAGTAGTCCGAAGTTAGCGTTTTTTTCCATATAACTGAGAAACTGAGTTTTAACCATCCAAATGACTTGAAAATTGAAAATAAAGCCTAAAAGGAACTTGTGAAACTGTGCATGTGCTCACAGTGCCAATTCTTGAAAAAATTTCATTTAGACTCCTACGCGGTAGGATGTCTTTTTCATCAGATTTGGGTGATACTTGGCATGCTGGTGGTCCTTGGCCTGTATAACATGGCTATGTGCTCGATTTGGGATTTGGGCATCACAAAAGTGGATTTTTGGGCTGATTCAAGCTTTAGGTCACAAATTGGTTAGAAAGTCCACAACATGTGGCAAGTGATGTCCAAATGGGTTGAAAATTGATATATGGGCTCATTGCACCATGGTATTGGCTCCCATGATGTCACTCTTTGCACAGAGGTCAAAAAATATGCTGGAGAAATCCTACGCATAGGATGTCTATTTTATCAAAATGGCTTGGGATTTGTTCTGTGGGTAGTCCTTGGCATGTGGAACATGGCCATGCTCTTGGATTTTGATTTGGACAAGATTTGATGTTGATAAGACTGGGGCAGTTTTTTTGGGCTCAAAAAGTGTATCTTGAAGGTGTGGGGGATAAAAAATGATTAGAATGGCTTCAAACTTGGTATATGAGCTCTTGAAGATGATGGGATTAGATCTGGAATGAACAAACACCTCTGTAGGCCAAAAATGTCAAATAGAATCCTACGCGTAGGATGTCTATTTCATCAATTTTTGCAGGTGACCACACAGAGTGATTGGCTATGTGCTTGTGAATGTGTTGTGCAAGTTTCATGTGATTTGGACAAGTTTTGGTAGGTCTATGGCCCATTATTGCCTCTATGCCCTAACTTTGCATTTTTCATGCATATGAGGTCTGTTGGTCCAAATGGGATGAACTTGGTGGATAGCATGTAAAGGCTATTCAAAAAATGTGTGTGATGAAAAATGTTGGGTTATGTGCCCAGAAATGCCTTGAGACATCCTAGCGTAGGATGTCTCCTGATGATTTTTTCATGGAATCTGTCACTAGTGCCTGCCCTTAGTCCCCCTGGGTCCCTTTTAAGCCTAATTTCAAAAAAAGTCAAATGGATAGAAAGTAACTCCCTGTGTGGATTTCAGAGCCTTCGAGCCGTCTTCTGACTTTTGGAGTGCTTTTCAGCGACGATGAAATTTCTTGATATTGATCTCCATAGCTTCCCGATCCTTGGAGATCCTTGCCATATGGTTTTTGTCGACTTTGGCTTCACTCGAGCTCCATTTGGCAATTGTCGCTCTAGAAGCACCCGTGGTTTCGTTTACAAGTCTTCGATGATTTGTGGTGGTCTACCACCATAGGACTTGGTTGTTGATGGTCTAGGAAAGCCGCTCGTGAAGTTTGATGGCAAACGGACATGCGGTTTGGCCGCGAGAGCTATTGACGCTTTGTGTGCAACCACCACATCGAGAAACTTCTGTGAATCAAGTGGGTTGTGAGTCATCTATTGCTTGTTTGGAAGGCTGTGAGGAAGATATAGATTCTAATATTGCCTATGGGATGGATGTGCTTGAAGAAAGTCCACAATACTACATGGAGGACTATTGGGGGCAAGTCAAACCTGTATATCAAGTAGCTGCTCTTGCGGCAAGAGGCCAAAATATCAATTACATTGCTAAGAGACCACCTCTTCAATGCTATGAGTGTGGAGGTCCACATCCAGTAGCCGGTGTCCTATTAGGCTACAAAAGAACGTCACACTAATGCAAACCAATCAAGCGAGCACATCTACAATGCCAATACTCATGTATAATCGATGTGGCATAGATCATTTGATTGCCCAATGTCCAAATAATACAAATGCACCGAAGATCACGCCATTAAACTTGATTGAAGTTACCAAGGAGCCATCACAAAGCACACCTGTGGTACCAGTAAACGTACTCAAACGATCGATGCTCCAAAAACAAAATTATATTCTTGAGGAAAGAGACACGGCATCAATTGCCCAATCTCAGAAAAAGAAGAAAACACGAAGGAAGAGATCGCAAAAAGCAGCGAAGTCAGACCCCAGTTCAAAGACCAACATAGGACTTGTGACGACCCCGTATATATGAATGACGCTGAAGAGGATTCTGATTCAGGAGAAACCATGGAGACCAAAACAACCACTAAGATAGAAACCAACAAGGAAGATCTTCATGAACCACAACGGCAGGGATCCAAGAAGAAGATAGGAACTTATCCAAACCCTACAGAGGAGATTGAGCGAGTCAAGCAATTAAGGAGTTTGGTAGAAGATACCCAAAGGGGTCTAGAACCAGCACCTATGAAGATCCAGATTACAGACAGCGTGTTTCCTACAACATCAACCTCACCAAGTCAATAGACCCTTAGCCATACCTAGTGTCATCCAAGAAGAAAGTGACTTAAAGTCATGGGAAAGTGGACGTACTCACTTCTTGATGGAAAGAATGTTTACAAAGGGACTACTTGATCCTATCGAAGAAATGGAGATCCCATCTTCCCTACGTCAAGGGACTGAAGTCCAAAAGGTGCCGTTAAACATTGTAAAATTGATGGATTTCATGTCTTCAGAAGTTAGAACCACCATCATGTCCAAACTATATAAAGACCCTGAGTTAGTCTCAGCTCTTCGAGCCTTCCTCAATGGAGAACTAAAGTTTGTGCTACCACAATTTGCACAGATGGAGCTGGGGAGATGCCAATAGAGGAGGAACACTTAGATCCACAACCCAACCTAGATGAGAACCTTGTTATAGAAAATACATGTTAATAAGTTGGGACAATACTTTGAGGGTGATGAATCCAATGAGACCATACCAATCACTACTAAGGGATTAAATGTGAAGGGAATCCTTGATGGTGGCGCTGGGGTTAGCATGTGACTAAAAATTGTTGGGAAACTAAGGGAAGACCTCACCTTGCAACCACAACCATAGTAGTGAAGATGGCCAATGGGTCTATGGTTAAACCTATTGGGATGCTAGAAGATCTCAAGATCAAGGTCTTTGGACATAAAATAAGGATTACCTTCATTGTTATGGATTTCTCCAAACACACTATGGCATCGGAGATGATCTTAGGATGTCCTTTCATGAGGGAAGCAAAAATGGTGCATGACTGGTCTAAAAACCATGTCTACTTGCAGTTCCAAGATAATGTCATTCAAGTGGATCTTGTGACTGGTCGAGCACATCCTCTAGGAAACAAGTTTATAATTGATCATAGATCTGACACCACAGTTCACTCGGCCCCATTGCAGTATTGTTACACGTGTAAAGTGGACACCGATGTTGGGGAAGATTCTCCTTATATGGATGTACTACCTGGAATGACTGAGTCGGACAATGTGGATTGGATCCACCTAGCAGCAACCATAGCCACTTGGGGAAATAGGGGGACAACCTAGGTAACACCTGAGGGGGATGAAATACCACCACTTTTACCCTTAAATATGCTAGAAGCAATGCATATAGCTTCTGACAAGACTCATCCTCATATGACGAAGAAAACATACAAGTGGGTCCCTAAATCTTCTTTAGTGACCATAGCTAGTGATAAAAACAGAAGCCTTGTAAGAAACGTCCCACTCGCCCCAAGAAATATAAAGAAACGTTGCGTTGGATTCCTAAAAAACTATTGGAAGCCCAAGGCTACTGTAAAGGAAATGATCAAATCTGGGTGCCAAAACGTAAATTGTGCTCTTACTTGTCACCAGACCCATGTGAGCCCAGTCCTGTAGCTCCAAAACAAATTGACGATCGCGGAAAGAAAAAAATCATAGAATGTTACACACCCGCTCCAAAGCTAGTTTGGGTACCGTAGAAAGAACGATTTGTTCCACCTAGCTCAGGAAGAGGGGAGTCCCATGAAGCTTCTAGCTCCTCATGTAATGCATCCATAGAGGTAAAAGCTTCTCCACAGCCTCCACCTACAATAGTGGACCTCCATAAAGCTACAAAGCAATCCACACCTCCCAATGTTCAAGAATCACCTGATGAACCACTTCAAGTTCGATCCTGGGAGAGTACCTTACCACCCTTGCAACTTGATGAGGCACCTAAGGTAATAGAAAACTACTGGCAAAAATCCTCACCTATTACCGACTGAAACAATTGGTTTCAAAGGGTGACGAACACATTTCAAACGATATGATCTACCCAAGGAAGGGGGGAGTGTTTGCTGACGGTCAGCATTCACTCACTCCCCTCTCAACCTTGTTTCCCTGACCTCTCAATCACCAATCTTAGGGAATGTATATATAAAGCCTTATACTCATAAAAAACAAAAATAATAAAGAGCAAGAGCAATTAGTAAACGAGTATGCACAATACAAGTCAAAACATTGACTCAGACCTACACATTCGCATTCGATGCCCTGAAACAGAAACCTATGCCATAAAACACCTTTGATACTCATCACTTGAGTGATGGAGGGTAGGTAGAATTGGTACGATAGGAGTGTTTTTGTTTTAGAGTTGAGTGATTAGCAAAGTTCCTTTTTTTCGACTGATGTGCCTCCTAGAGGTATTCTTTGTGTTTCCTCGTGTGTACAGGAGCGTGTTGTTGTTGTTAGGATCTGGTCCTTCATGGAATCTTTATCTCGACTCACTCTTCAAATCAAGTGCAATTATCAACGCAAACAGGTGTTTCTTGTCCATTAGCATTGCCCCTTATCTTTTTTGCATCCATGTTTGTCTGCTTTGATTGTGATTGGTAGCATAATATTCATCGCATTTGCTTAGTATCAAACATTTAATTCAATGTAATTTTTTGTCATAATCACTTGTCTAGGTTTAAAAATTAAGAAGTCCGACTAAGCTAGTTTGACCAAGCTAGGCGTTAGAGATCTTCTCTTAATACCATGGGGAATGCCTTCCTAATAATCAATGATTACTTAGGTTCTTAATCCTATTTAGGCAGCATTGTGTGAAATGTACTAGGGCTTTCTAGTGGGCTTAGTCCCTATTGACCTTTAACTTAAGTATTATAAAGGGAGTTTCCTAGTGTGATGAGCTTGGGGAGGGTAACAGCGTTATATGACCCCCCAAAGTTACAAAATTAAAATACTGAAAATGAACAAAAAAAAATCAAAGTGCCACAATGTAAAATCTTAAGCTGGAAGAGAAATCTCAGCTTGATTGGGTACTTCACTCACATGTATCGCCTATGGTACTAGAGCCCTAGAGGTTCCCAGTGTGGGAGCTTTTCCTTGAAGAGCAAAAAACCCAAAGCATACAAAATAAGCACACACATCAAAATTGAATCACTATGAAAAGACTTTGGGGGGTCAAAGAAAAGGTAATCAGTCAGGCGATGATTTCATGAGAAATTCCTTTTATCGTAGCTTAACTACAAGGTCTTCTAGGTATAGCCTCTAGCCAGCCCTCGAACATGAAATACTTGGCTCTCACGATAAAACAACTTAATTGACCAGAGAAAATTAAGAAACTTACCCATGGTATTAATAGTCGATCTTTAGTGCCTTTCGACCGTTAAATTAGTGACCCCATACTTGTTTAATTTTTTACCTTTACATCTGTTTATGTGTTTGATTATATTGCAATTTAATGTTTATTGCTGACAAATGGTTTAAAATTCTGTTACCAATCAAATTGTCTGCCTACAACTGCATATGCTTTTTAATTGCTTATGAGAATGCAATTACTGTGCCAATGTTGTTTGATTTTGCAGTGACTGAAGGAGGCTAAGGACATTCATCTCAAAAGCTCTTCCACCTCGATGAACGAGCTTCAACTCAATATCTTCTGAGGACGGAATCTACATCAGGAAGGGGGGCATGTTAACCCTCACGCACATTCCTATCACCTACGATGGACATTGTATTATTTACTTGGTAGAGTCAGGTACCGGGCTTGTCGGTCCAATAGGAAAAGGGTAAGAGTGATCATCGCCGATGAGAGGCGCACTATAACTGGAACATTCAAGGGATTAGTTGGCTAAGCATGGGCGCCCAGTGTGAATGGGGCAAGCTCATATAAAAGTCAACTAAACCTAAAATTCACCCATTCTCTCATTTGTGCAATTGAAGAGTGCTCTTGCTCCATCTCCATCTTCTTCTTCTTCATCTCCTTGTGTGTGTGTGTGTGTGTGTGTGTGAGAGAGAGAGAGAGAGAGAGAGAGAGAGAGAGAGAGTGTGCGATCGAGCATTGCGGCGGCACGATGGCGGCGAGGCGGTTGAGCGCGGCGTAGCGGCGTCTCCCTCTTCTTCGCGGCGAGGAATCCTCCACGAAGCAAGCGTAGAGCGGTGAGTGACACACCATCGTCATCTTTGAGCTTACTAGTTTAGGTTTGTTGTGTGCTTGGAGCCATTTGTGGCTCGCACGCGGTGTATCGGCAAGTTCCTTGCATTGACACGTGCGACATACGCACACACCAATGATGCTCACATACATTGTAAAGACGCTTCATTGACTTTCAAAAATGACCAAAACTCTAGGGTTACAGTTACTGGAAGCTTAAGCTCAGACTAGTGAACTTTACCAAACTTATAAAGTCATAGGAAGAATGAGAGGATTTATGCAAAAAAGCTCAACCCTAAGGAGAAGAAGATAGATTCATCTGAACCCGAATGGATAAGAGAATTTGATGATGTATTTCTTGAAGAACTTTCACAATTAGCACCCAAGCGTGATGTTGATCATGCAATAGAGCTTACTCCAGGAGCTCAACCAGTTGCCTGTAGACCTTACAAAATGTCAGTACCTAGATCTACAAAACTCAAGGAGCAATTAACTAAACTCCTTGAACAAGGCTTCATTCGACCTAGTGTTTCTCCATGGAGTACTCCTGTTCTCTTTAATCGGAAGAAGGATGGTACTCTACGTCTTTGTATTGATTATCGTGGATTGAACCAAGTAACAGTTAAGAATAAGTATGAATTGCTTGACCGATTACATGGAGCTTCTATCTTCACAAAGATTGATCTTAAGTCAAGGTATTACCAAATCTGAACCACGGAGGAGGACATACCAAAGACAGGATTTAATACTCGTTTTGGACATTATGAATTTATAGTTATGCCTTTTGGAGTTACCAATGCTCCTGCAACTTTTAATCGTCTTATGATCAATGTATTTTGAGAGCATCTTGATGATTTTTTTCTTGTCTTCTTTGATGATATCCTGATCTACTCAAGAAATAGAGAAGAATATGAACAACATGTGCAACAAGTACTTGAAATTCTCCATCAAAATCAACTTTATGCCAAACGTAGCAAATGCACCTTCTTCACTGACAAGGTGGAATATTTGGGATTTATTGTATCCAAGGATGGTGTTTCTATTGATCTCAGTAAGATCAAAGCTATTATAGCTTGGCCTACACCAAAATTAGTACGAGAAGTACGTGGCTTTCTTAGTTTGATAGGATGGTATCTTACATTTATTGAAGGTTATGCTAAGATTGCATCTCCATTGACCAATACGCTTAAGAAGGTTAAAGTGTTTACTTGGAATGGCATGCTCAAGCTAATTTTGAGAACTCAAAGAAGCTTTGGTGAATGCTCCAATACTACAACTTCCAGACTTCTCAAAGACATTCACTGTGCTCAATGATGCAAGTGGACAAGCAATTGGTGGTGTTCTGTCTCAAGAAGGAAAACCAATAGCTTATGACTCTCGTAAGTTAAGTATACATGAGTTAAATTATCCTACACATGACTTGGAATTATTGGCCGTTGTGCATGCTCTTAAAGTATGGTAACATTATCTTCTTGGAAGGAGATTTGAACTACATACCGACCATAAAAGCCTGAAGTGGATCTACACCCAACCTGACCTTAATATGCGACAACGAAGATGGATGGAGTTGTTATGCGAATATGATTTTGGAATTAAATATAAACCTGGGAAGGAAAAGCTTGTGGCCGATGCTTTGAGCAAGAAGAGTGCTATAGCGGCTGTCACAACCTCTACTACTTCTTTAATCAACCTTATTCGAGAAGGTATGACTAATGACCCGTATTACCTAAAAATCCAGTACATGATGAACTTAAATAATCGCACAGAGAAGCAAGAAAGGTAAATCAAAGGCTTTCACGTTAAAGGTGATGACCCCTTTACTTCAGTAACCATCTTTGTATTCCAAATCAAGATGGAATCAAACTTTAGATATTACAGGAAGCTCATGATATACCTATAGCAGAACATCCATGATACATTAAGCGTGATGTATTGAACTATGTTACAAGATGTTTACATGTCAACGTGTTAAAGCAGAACGAACTCATTACCCCGGTAAGCTTCAACCTATTGATGCTCCACAAATGAAATAGGAATGCATATCCATGGATTTTATTACAGGACTTCCTACATCTCTGGGATATGACTCTATTTTTGTGGTTGTTGATATGCTTACAATAATGACCCATTTGTTTCTAGTCAAGACAACATTTACGGCTAAGGATATAGCTCAAGTCTTCATGAAAGGTGTTTTCATATATCACGGTTTACCTCGACGGATAATTTTTTATCGCGATGTGAATTTCACCTCAAATTTTTGGAAAGCCTTATTCACAGCTACAGGAACGCGGTTAGCCTTTAGTACTGCTTATCAATCCTCAAACTGATGGGCAGACAGAAAGGACAAATCAAATCATTGAAGACATGTTACGAGCTTATTGTATGCATCAGTAGAGTAAATGGACTAGATATTTGTATGTGGTTGAATTTGCGTATAATTCCTTATTCCAACGTTCAATTGGGATGTCTCCTTTAACACATATTTAGGAAAATAGGAAAAAATTCACACATTTGGGACGATTCTTTGTGTCTCATGGACTTGAGGTAAGGTTGTATTGTACTAGGTTGTTGCACATATGAAAACTGAGATACAATGTTTAGTGGATGCTTATGAGTCTGCAAGATCCAATATGGTCCGTTTTCAGCAACCATACTATACACTAGAGTGTTTTTGCACATGTTAGTTTACAAATACACACACACACACACACATGCTCATGCACCCAAAACAAAATTTTCTTCCCACACATGCTTCATTTTATAAAACAATTAAAATGTAAGTTGCAAGAAACTTGGGTGACTAAAGTGAAAAAAAACACCATTCATATTGAATAAGATTTCTTGAAGATTACAAAGGTGGGATGCCGTTATCGATGTTGATAATGACCCTAGCTTTGGGTGGACTAATTGGAACCATTGCTAGAAGATTACAAAGGTAAAAGCCAATGCTAAGCGATCATTCCTCTTCATTTGCATTGACATTTGATGGTGGCTCATGTTCATCAAGTTTCAATTGACTCTCTTTGGCCTTGAGGATTATTGCCTTTGGAATCTTGATTTTTTCAGGAATTCGTCCACCCTTGGGCTTCCATGCCCAAATGATGCAGCTAGTGTCTTCCCAGTGTTGAGGATCATTGATGTTCTCTCTCCAATACTTGTTCCAACAATCCTTGTAAACCTCCACATCACTTGCATTCTTCTTCTTTGAAATTGGTGCCCAGTATTGTATCTTCACTTGAAGATAGGTTGCCGAGTCATTGTTCTGATCAATATCTGTTGTTGCCACTCCTAACCAAATTGGTTAATTTTCATCACAAGGTTGCATAAGTACAAAGTCTCCCTTTGCCACATCAAGAGTTGGGTTGAACTCCTCAGCAGGTTTGTTGTGCATTGGACCACAATAGTGGCCCTCGATTATGTCAAGTACTTCATCTAGACCATCTTCCAATGGAACTTCAAGCGGATGATCTTGTTCACGTATACTCCTTAGCTAGAAGTCATCAAATAAAGTGTTTTCACTTTGTCCAGGGTTTTGCATAGCTTGCATGAGATTCTCCCAGTACATAAGAACTGGGTTGATCCACCTAGCATACTTACTTTCATCTCCTTTCTCTTGCAAGTGATCTTTCCACCAACTAACATACTTCTTTAATCCTTCCATAACTTTCTCACTATCTTTAACATACTCAAAGGGTGGTAATACTTTTGGAACACCTTCAAGAAGCTTGGCTCCTCCTTGGTCATTTCTCTTCCATAACTCTATACCATTTTTGAGTAACCAATCCACATTTTTAGGGTGTACTTTGTACTGCATCAAAGGTATTCCATCACTCATATATAACCTAAATTGCAATGGCTTTGAATGACCCACTAAGCTATCTGCTCCATCATGTAAGAACCCCTTTACAAATCCTTTAAAGTCTGCCACCTTTAGTAGGAGAAAAGGTGTTGGATGCATGCTAACACACTCACTGAAGATCTTCATCAAATGTGGAAATGTAAAAATGGCTTGTTTCCTAAGCTTCTCAGAAAAGCGACTGAACAATGCATCAATGTCTTCATGAGTGTGACCAACCATAAGAAATCCAAGCTGCACAGTGTCAAATACTCCTCGTGCAACCAACAATGATAGGTATGCAAACACATATCAATTCTTATTTTCCGAACCACAATTGTCAAGTTGCAACAACAATGTTCTTGGCAACCTCTTGAACCCAAATACATTGCCATCCTCCTGTACATGTGCATTAGTAGCAAAGATTGATTGCATCCTTGGACAATCATTTTCCTGTCTAGAAGCAAAATTCTCAGTGTCCACATTCACATTTGTGATTAGATCAGTCTCTACCTCTTCATTCTGAGCAGTCTGTTCCTTGCAGTACGGATTTTTCTCCTTAAGCACTTTTATATGGTGATAGAGAGAAGTGGTAGACAAAACACAATCAAAAAGATTTGTTCGTGGTTCTACACTTGAGTTTTCTAAGCTCAAGTCACCAAACATATGTTTATCTCTTCTTTCTAAGTTTCTTAGACATTTTGAGAGAGATGCAATTGTGAAGTTGGGATCACTCGGCCATAATCCCAATGCAAAGTGACCATAAGTTGTTTGTCCATTTCCATGAGTGAGCATTCCTGTCAAGGATACTGGAAGCCTCTCAACTCCATTGAGAGATTTTGGAACTGGTTTAATTTGTGGTATACAGTCTTACTCTGGTCCATCTTGTCATGTATAATGCACAAGAACTTGGTTGGATTCATTTCTGAAGAGCTCCTCCAAGCATAGTAAAAATTTCTACAGCTCATTTGTTGCAACATGTGTGCTCTCCTCTATGCAATGTATCTAGCACGCTCCACCTGATTTTTGGTAGACTCCAGCTTGACCTTTATTGACGTGCAAATGTCACATTTAGAGAATGTGCTTGATTTTGATAAAGTGACTGTCTTGAAGACTGCGTTCCACAACCTAAGAATGTTGGCTGTGACAACGTTTTGTATTCCATTGTGACAAGTGTGTCGTTTACTTCCCGCAAACTGTCCACTTGTTTGTACATCGTTGGTAGAACACGTTGGGTTTCCCGAGTGCCGTGCATGGTTGTCCTTGACTTATGTGGCATTTGATCTGCATTATTATCTATGAAGCCCTGTATGAGTGCTTTTGCCATCTCAACATGTGTCAAGCTCTTCCTTATTATTCCAGTGTTTCCATGATTGCCATTGCATGCTCCATCCAAGAATTTTTTACGCAGCCTGTAAAATGTTGACTTTCCTATTCCATGCATTACATACCATGCTTTACTACATACCTTTTTTCCATCAAAAGTAAACTCAAAGCATTCCTCTTCTTGATCTTTTCTATGAGCCATGCTCATACAATCCAATACAAATGTGCATAGGCTAGTGTAGCTTTGTCCCCAAAAGTCTGCCCTCGCTTGCATGATTTTGGATCTGTTTCCAATCTAGCAGCATCGCATCTCACAACAATCAATTGTTGCAACTTTGTGAATGCTTGTAGTATCACATTGTTCTTTGAAAGCATGAGCATTACCTTTTTTTTTTCTAGGCCTAACTCTATGTACATAACTCCTTTTCTTACCTGTCCCATCTCTTATATCATAGTCACCGGCAATGGCATCCTGCTCTCTATCATTTTGAGTATGAAGAAGAAGACCTAGTTTTGTACTGGTGATACCTTCTTCAAAACTAGTTTCAATGTTGTTATCTATGCCATCATCCTCATACTCATCACTGGAAGCATATAAGCTGTCAAGGGAATCTCCTGTTTCTTCCATGAGGAAATCTTGAATACCCTCAATGGCAGAAGAAGATCCAGTGTCTTTGATCAAGGGCTCACCGTTCTCAAATGTGAGCTGCCTAATAGTCCAGCTTACCAAATTCAAACTTGAAATATCACTTTGATGTGGATGCATCGACCCTTCCACAATGACACCCAAGCTACTCTCACCTAGTTCAGTACAGTTTATAGCCTCATATGGGTGGACCAGCAATACCACTCCATTACCAATTTTTGTAGATCTATTCTCAGCCCAAAGGATGACTCTTTTATCTTTCCAACTCGCTCTATCTATCATGCGATCTTCTTGACCAACAAGAAAATCCTCATCTATTGTGTGAGATTTTCCTATGTCCATAACAATATTATGCAATGGCCATTTGATGATGCTTCCAACTGCTTGAGACATGGTTCTTGCATCCATTGTGACAAATGGAATCAAGAAGGTGTCATCAAAACTTTCTAGTACATGTATCGCCACACATGTTGTGCCAATCAATTCAAAACCACAACGTTGAGATGCATCAGTGGAATGAATAACCCCACGAGCTTTCCTTGTGGAACCATCGACAAGAAACACTGAATCACCTTGTTTTGGACCCTGCAATTTTTGAGAAAATCAAGAGATATCAATGAAATTGTATGTCTGAACATATAACTCAAAATTTAATGCATTCCCAAGATACACTCACAATTTTGGCAAAAGCTTGCATCCCATTCAATTAAGAAAATCTACACTGAGTCAATCCATGGAGGATGGTAAGAGGCTCGAGCTTAAGTTTGAGCCTGTATGTACATCCAAGTGCTAGAAATCTAAAGCTGACAAGAGTTGCAAGATAGGGACTATGTTACATTGCAGAGGCACCCATGGAATTTGATAGGAGGATGAAGCCTTTATGCACATCCAAGTGCTAGAAATATATAGCTCACACGAGTTACAAGATGGATCTCGAGTTATATTGAATCAACCCATTGGGGATGGTAGGAGGCTCGAGCTCAAGTTTGAGCCTAAATGTACATCTAAGTGCTAGAAATCTAAAGCTGAAAATAGGTCCAAGATGGTGCCTAAGTTACAATGTCGGAGCATAGATGGAGCTTAAATGTAGATCTAAGTGCTAGAAATCTATAGCTCAAAATAGTTGCAAGATGGATCTCAAGCTATATTGAGTCAACCCACGGAGGATGGTAGGAGGCTCAAGCTCAAGTTTGATCCTAGATGTACATCTAAGTGCTATAAATACCTAGATAAAAAGAGTTCCACAACGCCAAAGTTTCATAGAGGCAAGCATGGAATTTTGTAGATGGCTCGATCTCAAGTTTGAGCCTAAATGTACATCCAAGTGTTAGAAATCTATACTTGTCACACGGGTTGCAAGATGGAGCCCCAAGTTACAGGGAGGCACCCATGGAATTTGGTAGAAGGCTCAAACTCAAGTTTGAGCATAGAGCACATTCAAGTGTTAGAAATCTACGAGCAACAAGAGGTGTGAGAAAAAACCCAAGCTATGTTGAAGTAGCCTTGAATTTGGAAGGAGACTCAAATTGAAGTTTGAGCTACATTATACAGTTAAAGAGTTGTAAGGTGGAGCCAAGGTAATGATGAGCTTTACATCAAACCTAAGTTTCCTTGAATGACCTATCAAAAGAGTCGGATCTTACAAGAAGGTGAGGCTTCAAAGTAGTTGCATGAGTGGCTCAAACTTAAGTTCGAGTATAGGTGGCCTTGGAGATTATATAGTTTTCTTTTAGGATAGGACATTAGTTCGAGTATAGGTGGCCGAGTTAGTCATATAGTTTTCTTTTAGGATAGGACATTAGTTCGAGTACAGGTGGCCTTGGAGATTATGCTATGACAATTGAGCCTTGATGGACATTCAAAATACAATGAGGTGTTTTTTTCAGTTGTTTATGTGTAAATCGAGTCTTGGTGATTATAGTCATGGTGTTTTACATGTTGTAGCAGGACAATTTTACATGCAAAAAGGTGCCGCAAAATCGGTTAAGCAAGAGGGTTGGTGGAGGCGGGTCCCTCACTCATTGATCCTAAGAGGTTTTAGCCAAGGGAAGTCAAAACTATGTCCAACTTGTGAGTATTATTTTCCTAAAACTCTCAAAAAACTAATTCTAGACACCCCTAACTTCGTCAAATTTCTTGACCCCTTAAACGTCATTTTTTTGAAACCTGCTCAGAAAAGCGTAGAGCCGCTCTCAAGCTACAGGCTCATAAAAAGAGTTTTGCAATCGGACTTCGTATGTGAAAGTTATGCTAATTTTCGTGAAAAGTTTTTTTTTTCACTTTTTTTAACCATCATGAAAACCATTAGTTTTGGTCCACACATGTGAGTTTGCTAATCTAACCTTGGTAGGGTTGGTGGGAAAAGCTATTAAAGACTTTTTAATGCT
The DNA here is from genome assembly GCF_014529385.1 of Adiantum capillus-veneris. Taxonomy (NCBI): domain Eukaryota; kingdom Viridiplantae; phylum Streptophyta; class Polypodiopsida; order Polypodiales; family Pteridaceae; genus Adiantum; species Adiantum capillus-veneris. The sequence continues at coordinate 209,269 of NW_028221418.1, read as the reverse complement.
TTTGAAACCTTCTATATTATAATAGGTTTGGATTTTTCTACAAACGGTGGCGAATTCGACGACGGCGTGACAGGTGAGATTCTTTGCTCCCGCATCTCCTTGCCCTCTATGCATCTGCTCGCGGACCCACAAGGCTCTTTTCACACCTCTATATTAATTCTCTCTCCCTCTCTCTCTCTTCTACATTAAAATAGGGTTTGGATTTTTGTGCAGAGTGTGAAAAAACCGACGACGACGTGATAGGTACGGTTCTTTACTTTCCCATCTCCCTCTCCTCTATGAATCTATTTGCAGTCCCAGAACGCTCTACATTAACTCTCTCTCTCTCTCTCTCTCTCTCTCTCTCTCTCTCTCTCTCTCTCTCTCTCTCTCTCTCTCTCTCTCTCTCTCTATGTGTGTGTGCATGTCTTTCTCTTTTTTAATTGCAGGTGAAGATCTGATATAGCAGTGGAGTCCAGATTTGAAATTTGAATTTCAAATTCGAAAGGCTTATCCATGTGCACCACTTTGTCTCTCTCTCTCTCTCTCTCTCTCTCTCTCTCTCTCTCTCTCTCTCTCTCTCTCTCTCTCTCTCTCTCTCGTGTGTGTGTGTGTGTGTGTGTGTGTGTGTGTGTGTGTGTGTGTGTGTGTGTGTGTGTGATATCTTCTTCTAATCTTTCTATGTAATTACCCTCAGCTCCTCTTAATCACTCCCTAATCTCTTCTAATCTCTCTGTGTAATCTTCCTTGCCTCCTCTTTATCACTCCCTAATCTCTTCTAATCTCTCTGTGTAATCTCCCTTGCCTCCTCTTAATCACTCCCTCCCTTCCTCTTAATCTCTCCTAAACCTGCATCAATTAAAATTTCATTCTACTAACCATTGTAACTTGTCTTTTGAGATTACATTCACAGGTCCTAAACTTCTACTTTCCTCTCAGATATTAATCTTTTCCTCTCCTCTAATCTATTGTCCTTTTTCAATTCTGAATGCATCTCAAAATTCAGTCTTCAATCTCATTCTATTAGTTTCTAATCTCTATTTAATCTACTTCTAATGACTACATATACTCATTATCGTTTGCTACCGCCTCCTTGATACACCTTTTAAACTCTATCATTAAGTTAATCAAACTACAACTACGTCTAAAATCACGCTCTATAAATTGAAAGTAAGTGGCTATTCTCTAATTAGAGTACTTAATCAATAAGTACTTTAATTAACTTTTTTTAAAGCTGTAATTAAGTAATTAATCTACTGAAAGAAAAAGATAGATAACAACACTTACTTGGTTGGGTACTGAGTGTGACATTTCCACTTGACGTAGATTCTTTGCTTTTGATATTTAGCTCGTTTTGGGTGCCTTGTTTCCTTGTTGAGAAACTAGAACAATGAACTGATGTAGCTTAAACCTCACCTTCTAATGCTCTCAAAGCACTAGCATATTCCACTCTAGTGTGGCCTCATGAGCTTATTGTGGATATCTTAGCATGATAGCGTTGCCTCATGCAAGTGCTTGAGACTTAACCAGGGCAAGAGCATAATAGCAAGTCTGGCTTAATGGCATCCTTGTGGCTACTTAGGGAAAGAGGCTCGAGCTTAAGTTCGAACCTCGCCTACATATTCGAACCTCGCCTACATATGCTAATATAGCAAGTCTGCCTTGAACTTAAGTTTGAGCCTCAACTGTATATGTTATTTAGCATTAGGGTGTAAGGTTAGCCTCATGACATCTGTGTGGCTACCAATGCCAGTAGGCTCAAACTTAAGTTCGATCCTCACTTGCATATACTAGAGTAGCACCAACATGTAGGGCTTGTTGCCACCAAGGGCATAGAAGAACGCCTTTAGGCTCAATCTTAAGTTCAAGCCTCAAGTGCATATTCTTTAGAACTAGGATGCAAGGCTTGCCTCCTAACATCCTTGTAGCTACCACTGGAAAGAGCCTTGCTTGCAGTGTAGCCCTACTATGCAAGGGCACAGCCTTATGACATCCTTGTGGCTATCAAGGACATGGCAAAATATCTTTAGGCTCAAGCTAAAGTTTGAGTATTTCATACTGTAGCGCTAGGGTGAAAGGTTAGCCTCGTGAAATCCTTATCGCTACTAAGGTCATAGAATAGCATCCTTGTGGCAAACAATGGAAAAAAGCTTGCAGTTAAGTATAGACCTTGCCTACAAATGTCAGTATAGCACTACAATGCATGTATAGCTTCATGACATCCATGTGGATACCAAAGGAAAAGAAAAACACTTTGAGGCTCGAGCTTAAGTTCGAGCCTCAACTGTATAAGCTATTGTAGCACTAGGGAGTAAGTCTAGACCCATCCTTTAGAGATACTAATTCCAAGAGGCTCGAACTTAACTTTGATCCTCACTTGCATAGGCTAGTGTAGCACTAGAATGCAAGCCTCATGCCATCCTTGTGGCTACCATGGATATAGAATAGCACCTTAAGTTCAAGCCTCATTTTCATATGCTAGTGTAGCACTAGGATGCAAGGCTTTCCTCATGACATCCTTGTGTCTACTAAGGGTAAGAGGCTCGAACTTAAGTTTGAGCCTTGCCTACATATGCTAGTATAGCACTAGCATGAAAGTATAGCTTCATGACATCCTTGTGGATACCAAGGGAACAGAACAACACCTTTAAGTTCAAACTTAATTTTAAGCCTCAATTGCATATGATACTGTAGCACCGGTATGTAAGGCTAGCCTCATGCCATCCTTGTGGCTACTTAGGGAAAGAGGCTCGAACTTAAGTTCAAACCTCGCCTACATATGCTAGTATAGCAAGTCTAACTTAATGACATCCTTGTGGATACTTAGGGAAAGCGGCTCAAATTTAAGTTCGAACCTTGCCTACTTATGCTATTGTAAGCTACCTTAATGACATCCTTGTGGCTACTTAGGGAAAGAGGCTCAAAATTAAGTTTGAACCTTGCCTACTTATGCTAGTATAGCAAGTCTAACTTAATGACATCCTTGTGTCTACTTAGGGAAAGCGGCTCAAATTTAAGTTTGAACCTTGCCTACATATGCTATTGTAGCAAGTCTGGCTTAATGACATCCTTGTGGCTAGTTAGGGAAAGAGGCTCGAGCTTAAGTTCGAACCTTGCCTACATATGCTAATATAGCAAGTCTGCCTTGAACTTAAGTTTGAGCCTCAACTGTATATGTTACTTTAGCGCTAGGGTGTAAGGTTAGCCTCATGACATCTGTGTGGATACTAATGCCAGTAGGCTCAAACTTAAGTTCGATCCTCACTTGCATATACTAGAGTAGCACCAGTATGTAGGGCTTGTTGCTACCAAGGGCATAGAAGAACACCTTTAGGCTCGATCTTAAGTTCGAGCCTCAAGTGCATATTCTTTAGCACTAGGATGCAAGTCTTTAGCATTGACGTGACAAGGTGTTTTCCTACTCCATCAAACTATGTGTACAGAAGATTAAATCTAGATTGGGTCAGGATTTTGACTTTAGACTTCATTCAAGAACCAAAGCAAGATGAGATACTAGCAATTTTGATGCCTTGTAATCCTTCCAAAAAAAATCCTCTTGACAAACTTGCCAAAGAGGATGTTCACAATGTTGATTACTGGATCATCTCTAGAAACACTCCATTAGTGCTGCAAAACGTTTGCAGGGTGCAAACGTTGCAAAGGTTACCCCTCAATTGCTTCAACAATTCAAATATAGATGATCAAAGATTATTCTCAATTGCCCACCAAAGATCTCTCATGAAATCTCCAAAGATGCGAATCTATCTGTTGCAATGTCAATGCAAAAGGAGCCATTTCGTGACCAACTTATGCAAGCATGAGCACAATGGCATGCAAATGGTTGTCCTTCTAAGCCACCACCTGGTGTCAACCAAACCAAGAAGGACTTTGAGGCTTGGAAGGTACTTGTTTGATTCTTTGAAAACATGGATGTGAGTTTTTTTAATCAATATCTATTTGTAAACTAGAGTCTATCATAGGCTCAAGCAAGACCTCCATGTGCTCATTTTAGAACTTAAAGTGAGGTTTTAACTTAAGATTTAGTGTCACTTGCATGTGAGGCTATAGCACAAACAAGCGAGGCTCGAACTTAAGTTTGAGCCCCACTTACATATACCCATGTATTTTGGACTTTGCATAGATGTATGTGAGCATATAAAGAAACAATTCAATCTAGCTAGGTTTGAACTTATTAAGTATGCATCTCAATCCCACAAGTTAGAGCCTTGTCAATATTGATGTTGGAATTTTCAATTTTGCAAACCTTTGTTGAGACAACCGAGCACACACTTCAAAAGGGATTTGTCAAGACCGACTTGCATTTGCTTCTATGTGATGAGAAGATATGGAAGAATTGGGTCAAGATCATGAGACAATATGCTCGAGGCTTGCTACCAAATACAAAGGGAGAAACAATTGATGAAGGTTCCAACGAAAATCCTAAATTTCTAACTATGAAGGGTGGTCAGATTCGACAAGCACCTGGCACAGCAACACTGGCACCTACATTGTTTAGGTGCATTTTAGGCCTCGACAATAAAGAAGTTCTTGAACTACAAAATGCAATCCTGGACAAAACCATCTTGCTAAATAAGAGCAAGCATACCCCTCATATAATGGACATGGATGAGATGGCTTGGAAGCTAAAAACAGATCGAGTGTTGAAAGAAGCAATAATATCATTCTTCTTTGATTTGACAAGGGAAAATTTATCTTGGGAGCAAGTTTGTGAGAAGTACAAGCTAGGAGAGCATGAGTACAATCAAATGAGGAGCTATAGCCAGTACTATGTCAAGGACTCCCTCAACAGAGCAAAGAAGACTCCACCCTCACTTCCAAAAAGTGTAGTAACTCTCCTCAATCATCTTTATAGAGCTAATATGGGCATAATATCTCAAGATGAGTCTATTCCATGGAGAATCAAGGGGGTGGGCTTTGATATGGGGAAGATCAAAGACTTTTGCAATACAGAGCGCGTACCATTTCAATTGGTCATCTTGGATCTTCATGGTACTAAAGAAAAGCTCTCTATAGATTTTTTTGCAAATTTGGCACTCAATCTAAACACATTGAATGCACAATATGAATATGTGCTGGTGTGTTTCATTGATTTCATCAATATCGGAATGCTTGTTGAAGGGGTTTCTAGCCAGTCAACTAAGGTCCACATTGAATATGGAAATATCCAAGCAACAAGAGATGATTCATGGATAGATGGAACTGTGGACTTTGCAATGGTTGCTCTTTTTGTTAGCAAGGTTGATAGATTTGAGGCTATTGGCAAGGCTCATACAAAAAGAGTCTTTTTCTCAGGCTCTTGTGGTAAGGATCATGAATTTATTGATAGAAACTTCATTGATGGACTTATCACAAGGTTTTGTCCTGAGAAAATCTATGTTTTGGAATTTTTTTGCGGTGGAGTTGTGTTGGAGCAAAGCTTGTAGAAGAAGAGAAGGGCAATTGCTCTATGTAAAGATGATTTTGAAGCAATGGAGTTAGAAACTCAATGCTCTAGTCTTTTGGAGAGCGATCCATCCTTGCAGGAGTGGTGTGGTGCAAGTCAAGCATCACTTGCGAGACAAACAGTGGAGCTGGATGATAAAGAAAAAGAAGACCTTAACAATCTTGACATCGATGAGAAACAAAGCAGTGGAGAGGATGTTGATGGAAATGAAGACAATGATAACATAGACAACACGGATGATAGTGAAGTTCAAGAAGCTACGAATTTTGATCATCAAGGGGAGGGAGACAATGTTGGAGAAATGAGTCCAGTTGTGGATGTTGAGTGTGCAAAAGAAAATGATGAAGATAATGAGGATGATGATGCAGGCAATGAGGATGCACAAGAGGATGTAGAGCCCCTCAAGACATTGTAGTAGCTAATGAAAAAGGTGCGAATGCTTCTTAGAGTATTTTTGATACTAGGTTTAATGATGCATGCCATTATCATGTACCAACAGACTCCTAAAGTGTAAAAAGGCAGGATAGTGTATTGAATTGATTAATTGTGATGCTTTAGGTCCTTCAAACACTATTTTCTTAATACTATCTTGTGTCTTTATCTAAAAGTATGTCATTTTAATTAGATTTAATTGTTGTTGTTTTAAAAAATGATGGGGGGGATCAAAATTGAGTTTGAGCCATCACAAAGCACATGTCTTTATTTAAAGTGTCAATTCACAAATCATAGCTAACATACAGATGTGTATTAAGAGTAAGAAATTTTGGTTTTGGTGAGACAATAGTGAAGCATTACCAAACATAATGAGGCTCAAACTTAAGTTCAAGCCTAACAAGGAGAGATAGTGAAGCACTTGTGTATGAACTTCAATCACAAAAGTCTTGGCTGAGTTGTTCTAAGTGAAACTTGAATTCCATATCCTAGTGTAGCACTTGCATATGTTACGTGAAACTCATAATGTCTTCATACCTAACAAGGCATTGAAATTTAGTTTGTAGGCTCAAACTTAAGTTTGAACCTTGCCTCCACATGTTAGTGTAGCACTACCATGTGAGGCCGAGCTCATGAGCACTACCATGTTAGGCCAATCTCAAGAGCATTGTAGTAATATACCAAATACAATACTTACGAATCATGAAGTAAAAAGGATCATACCTTGAAAAATTCATAGTTAAGAGGTTTTTTGAATAGGCCCTAGATGTGCACAATATAATAATTTTATACATAGTGAATGCATTGAGACTAGACATGGCTTGAGACTTAAGCCTTACATTTGAAACATAAGCTTAGGTTAAGACTTAAGCCTTAGGCATGAGCTTAAGTTTGAGCCTCACCTCCAAATGTGAAATAGGTAGCATGTTAGGTGAGCATCACATGATCATGTGTATAAGTTTCAACAACAAAAGTCCTTGTCATAGAATCCTACCTCAGTACTTCCAAGTGAAGCTCATAATTTCATATCCTATTGTAGCAATTACATATGTTAAGACTTGAGTGCACATAGTATAAAAGGTTTTCACATAGTGAATGATGAAGGCTAAAAGGGGCTTAGGGCTTACATTTTAAACTTCAAGCATAAGCATAAATTTTGACACTTAAGTTTTATGTTTGAACAAAAGCCTAAATTGTGAGGCCTAAGCCTTAGGCTGGAGCTTAAGATTAAGCCTCACTTTCAAATGTGATTTAGGTATCATTCTAAGTGAGCATTTTTGTGTTAATGTGCTAAATGGAGCCTTTCTAGCATAAACGTCTGGGTTAGATGATGGAAATGAAATGAAATGGATTCTATGGTTATTGAAAATCCACTATACTATTTTCTAAATAGGTAAAAATTTGGCTTTTTTCATCTTTCAGATGAAGACAACAAAATAGAAGACGAAGATAACATATCTCAAGCAGCACAAGTGCTACCCACCATTGTTGGAGAGACCCAGTTTCATAAAGGTGATCTTGTAGAGCACAAAAGTGATATTGTAGAACAAACCTCTCAAAAAACTTCAAATGACATGACTAAAGAGAGCGAGAACATGCTACCTACAATTGGAGAGACCCAAATTCATGAAAGTGACATTAGGAATAGTGAAGAGGAGATGGTGGTGGTAGAGCATCAAAGTGACTTTGTTGTGCAAAATTCTCCAAAACCTTCACACGACACTAACAACATGCCTCAAAGAGATGAGGATGCAGAGGGTAATGAGAAGAAGGGTGAAGCCAATGAAGAGCTCCAAGCGACTCTTGCAACCAAGGACATACAAGAAAAAATGGACAAAGGGACAGGAAAAGCGACACCAAATACAAACAAAGTCCAAAGCATTCAAGAAAGGAAGCAAGGGATTGAAGTTGGTGAGAAAAACAAAGGTACTTATTTGTCCAATGTGATTAGTATAGATATGGCCCTTTTTGGAAGATAATAAAAAATTCTATTATGTTGTCTTTGCAAGTGGAATTGACATTCAAAATCAAGGATCCAGTGTGCCACAAGTAGACATCAACGTTGAGGAGCTACATCCTGATGCACGAAAACGTAGGCCACTTGGAAGCTTATATTCTTTTGAGAGAGATGGAGATAAAGTAGTCTTTCAATCTTCCCACATCAATAGAGAAAAGCAATCACTTTTAGGAGACATCATTATAGATGAGTATGGGAGTATGAGACATAAATAAACGTGTGCAATTTACAATTGTGTGCTACAAGTATATGGTCCCTTATTTTGAGATTTATAAGTGCAAAACCTTAAATTGTTATCATTCGTTTGTATCGTATGCAGACAATATTGCTCATGCAATCAGCATGAAGAAACATGCACTCATTCTTGATCTTAATAGAGTTTTACTCAGCAAAGAAGACAAGAGGCATCCATGTACAGATTGTGTCAAAATTGACCTTGGTCACACCACAATTGTTGTTCGCCCAAGTTGTTTTGAATTTTTGGATGAGATATGTCAGTACCTTCATGTTGGTATTTGGTCCACCATGCTACAAAAGAATGTTTGCACTTATGTGAACACTCTTGAAAAGCATGCACATAAAAAATATCATTTCTTTATGGTATGGGGACAAGAAGATTGCTACATCCATAATCTTCGAAAAGTGTATAGACCGGATAAGCCTAATGTTGAGGCTATGTTTAAGACTTTGTTGAGGGTTTGGTATCAGTGCAAGAATTTATGCAGTACAAAGAATACATTGCTCATTGATGATAGCCCTTTCGAGGGATGTATTAACCCAAAAGATAACTGCTTATATCCGGAAAGTTTTCAAGGGAGGCCTGACTATCTTCTTTGCAATGAGCTTCTACCATACCTTTTAAATCTAAATAAGACAGATGATATTCGATCTGTTATTTCACTCAATCGGCTTGGACAATCTCCAATCACAGAGGTTCATGACCTATATACAAAGTTTCAAGACATTATGGAAAAATGGGACATGTTCAATGTCCAAGTTCTAAGGGAAGAACTTGACAACAATTCAGTCGAAGTGGAAAGCTCATCTTGTGCATCTTCACAGCTACCATTGTGCAATAACGTTAAATTATGTTCAAGAAAGTAGGGGCAAGAAAGTAGTGAACTCCTTAAGCAAGGATCCAGCTATGTTGGCATCCAAGTTTGGTGTGCCACTATTATCTTCAAACCAGCTGAACTTGTTAAAATTGTCTCACTAAACAAAAAATTTGAGTGATCAACATGCTATTGCTTATGCTACTAGCTTGGGGTATGGTCGTGGTCATTTCATTAGCGGAGTTGCAGCAAAAGCATACATATCAAAGCTAAAAAAGGCCTACTTAAGCTTATGGGTAGGACTCACTTTAGATTTATCAAAAACTATAAAAAATAACATCAAATTTTTATCTAATCTAGTAGATTTGTTATTGCAAGTGGAAGAAAACAACCAGTAAGGGCTTGGCGTGCGCGTTGACTCAATCACCTAGAATGTTCACATACATCTAGAGTGGTGGAAATGTGTTAAGAAGATTTTGACCAAAACAATGTGATGGGCTCTAGTATTCCGGCCAAAACAATGTGTTGGGTCCAATTATTTGAACATGAACCAAATATGTACACTTTTATAATTCATCAACTAGATGTTATTCAACCTTGGAAAAGAAGTCTCTCTTTTATCTTTGTGGTTGGAGCTCTTTGTACAAGATTTATTCTGTGTATTGAAGAAAATATTTTCTTTTGTTGTCTTCTCAAGGTTTAAGTCTATATATATCATGGATAAAATAAATAATGTTGGTGCACACTATGTTAATTGAAAATAATATCTCTTCCATTGACCATCATGCCTTTTTTTTGGAACAGGAGATTCTGAAGCATATAAATTTGATTTCAAATGTACAAAGCATTTACTATTGAGGTGGCACATGTCATGGAGGACTCATAGGCCTAGAAGGAAACTGATTCCACCACCCTCAGATACTATACGGAAACAAAGAAGAGTATTGATCCTTGAACTCAATGGTGTTTTACTTAAGACCATTGAAATGCAACATGGTGATGTATGCCCAGATTGGGGAAAACATATGCATCTCGTTGAAGAGAGTACAAATATGTGGCATTTTATTCGCAAAGATGCATTCACTTTCCTAGATTTTTGCATGCAATGGTTTGAGGTGAGGATTTGGAGCACTAATAGATTGCAAAGGAATCATCATATTCTTGAGTTATGCTTTCCACAACGCCATCAAAAATTTAATGTCATAGCAGGATAGGTAGCATGCCAAAAGACAAATCTTCTAATTGGATATCGATTTGTATACCATAAGAACTTGGATGTAGCATGGAGAAATTTTCATGATTTGGATGGAAATAATACCTTTTTTTTTTTACAAGGCCCTTTACAGTGTAATGTGGAATATGCCCGAAACCTACTTGATTTTTCCAAAAATGTGGAATCAATCAATAGAAGAGCTTGAAAGTTTTTGGAGAGAATAATCACTGCATGGTTACTTGGTTGGATCTATGCAAGGGACAACGAGAGTATACTTGCAATATGTTGGTAAATGAAGCAGCTTGTGATAGAGAAACCTTGTACGTATTGGAGCAATACATGAGAGGAAAACGCAAAGTTTAATGATGTATTTATAGTCATTGAGCCTCTTGGCATAGTATCATTTCCTCGGATGAGTTGTAAAATACTTGGATCATGTAAATATGTGAATTGGATTTTATTTTCTTGGGTTTCTATGTTTTCAACACACATATTTTGAGGTCCCTTCAATTCTAAAATTTGTTTTTGATTATTGTAGATTCTTTTCATGAGTATTGATATAGCCAATTCTTTAACGTTAATGTCTCAAATCTGAGCTACTGATTCATAGAACTTTTTCTACATGAATAATTTTGTATAATGCAAATTGAGTTTAGTGCCATGCTTCCCTCATTCTTTTGATGTCATTGTAGTTGATGCATATGAGTATGTATATAATGCACATATCCCTATAGATATGTGCTGAGGGGTATATGAAACATAGAGTGTAACAATGAATAGATGATAGCTCAAACTACACAAAATACTAAGTTTTTAAATAGGTTATAAGAAATGGGACTTGAATAATTCCCAAAATTCTAAATAGGTCTTCTTTTCAAACATTGTACGGACAAGAGTGTCTTACTCCACTCAAATGGACAGACCCTCTCATATGAGTTCAAGCATCCAAAGAAATGTTGGATGAAATGCAACTACAAACGGACCTTATACGACAAGATATTAAGACTGCTCAAGATAGACAGAAGAGTTATGTTGACCCAAGACGATCTGCCAGACTTTTTGAAGAGGCCAAAACGTAGTTCTTTATCAATGGGTAAGTGTAAGAAGCTAAGTGCTAGATATTGGGGGACCTTTTGTAATCACAGAGTGGATTAATGATCAGGCTTACAGGCTCTTGTTACCACCACACATAAAGGTACATGATGTTTTTCATGTCAGCTTGCTCAAGAAGTATGTACCTGATCCTTAATATATTCTTGATGATTCTCTATTATCTACATCTACTGGCGAAACTTTTGAAGTATATCCCGAAGTAATACTTCAGAGCAGAACACCTAGTTAAATGGTCAACGTATTTCAGGGAGATGCCACATGGGAATGTGATGATGTATTGAGACTAATTTCCAGATTTCATGTTGAGGTGAGGACACCTCGAATTTTTCAAGTGTGGGAGGATGTAAGATCACCAATTTTGGGTCTCTTCTAAAAATAAGAAAAATAGCTTTCAATATCTATTTTATCAAATTTTGACTTAAGATGCTTAATTGACAATATTGGAAGGTTCTAAAGTAAAAAGAAAGGCCGTTTCCATGTTCAAGTAGGTTAGACGAACGCTTAGTTCATTTTGAAAAAATCTGCTATGTTTAGCTTTTTCATGCTTTTAGGTGCATTTTTACAAAAAGCAACGTCGGATCCTTAATCTACGTGTTCTAGGGAAGCTATGGTTCAATTTTGTAAAAATCTGCTTTTTGAGTCTAGCTACGGTTTTCCATTAGTTGACCAGATACTGTTAATTGACCAAGTTTGCTGTAAAAATTGAATGGTAAGTGGGAGAGTTGACCACCAAAAGCAAAGGCTTGTTTTTTAGAAAAGTCCCAAAAGCTGTGCAACTATTCTAGGCAGAAGAGGTAGCACTACCTTCACTTTGGGACGCACGTTGGGCAGCTGCAGAACCTATAAATTGGCATAGAGGGCTCAGTTTTCAGTGCCGTCCGTTGCGTCTACTATCGCAAGGCTATACTTATCTATTATACGGAGTGGTGCAAGCTCTTCATCACCATCTCCATAAGCTCTTCTCTCTCCCAGAAGAAGAAGAAGAAGAAGAAGGATACTCTCTCTCTACTTGCTTACTATCTTCTCTCTCGTTTCACGGTGTACGCGCTCTCCGAAAGCTTTCGTGGTGAATACCTCTACGTAGCTCTCATCATCGCTTCTTGCGGCAAAGCAAGAAGCCTTTTGACAATCCTAATTGATTCTAAAGCATAGTGAGAAGCTCTAAACTCCATAGCCATCATCTCTCTCTCTCTCTCTCTCTCTCTCTCTCTCTCCTCTCTCTCTCTCTCTCTCTCTCTGTGTGTGGGTGTGTGTGTGTGTGTGTGTGTGTGTGTGTGTGTGTCGTTTTTTCTGCGTAGTCACCCTTTGGTGATTTTTTTTTCGCATCACACGAGTGCATGTATGGATTAACCGAGTATGTATGAAGTTTTCCCATGATTATTTCATCATGTTTAACACGCTGATTTATGCACATGATGCGTTTATGGTCACGTGCGTGCATAAAAAGGGCTTTTCATTTCACGTCATAGAGGCAGTAGGAACATTATTTTGGTCATAAATCACAAACCGCTATGAATCAGCCCGAACACTTTACACCAGAGAAAAAACACATCATTTAGTACATTCTCTCTTTAGTGTCATATGAAAAACACGCACGAGCTAAGAGATATGGTCAAAAAGCAGTTTGATGCCCACTGTAAACCAATTGAAACCACTTTGGAGGCACTATATAGATTCACGGATGGCAAACCCACTTAACAATTGAAAATCTTGATGAAACTTGATGATAAATGAATTTAGGTCTCCGTTATCATCTCGAGAATGCAAATTATTAATCGTTCTATAACCGGTTTTTACCTACACGTGTAGGGGTGCTAACATGGGGGTTGTACCATATGACATTGTAAATTAGCCAATCTGTTTTTATATGTTTTATGGTTTGTTTTGGGTGATTTGATTTCAACTATTATATGACCATAAACTTATTGAGAGTATTGATTAAACATCCCGAACCGCATAGGCAGATATGATTAAAGTGGCTTTCTTTTGGGGTTTCCGTTTGTTGTGTGAGTACCATATGGGTGAAGCGGTGTCATAGAGTGATAGTCTATATTATGGAGCTGAGCTTAATGCATTGGTTTGAGGTAAAATACTTTCATTTGCATGTTTTGCATATTCTCAAAAATGCCAAAAATTTGTTTTTTGCATATGTGTGAAGTTATGGTTTATGGTTGACCTAAAGGTCGGAGCTGTTTTGCATCATGTTTATGGTGATGGAATGTTATCATATGATGTATGGGAATTTCATCGATTGATGTGGATGCCTCATATGCATGGTTATGATTGCTTTCCACCTTCCTAGGTCAAACTAGCTCTATGTGCTAGGGAGGTGAAGTGCAGATATGATGCATCAACTTTGCATGGTTGGATGTTGTCAAAATTGGATTTTTATATATCAGGTTTAGTTGCAGGTTGGACTCTTTTTATGCATGAAAGTATCAAGTCTTAAGAGTCAATGTGTGTGGACTTCAATTAATTGAAGGGGATATGTCAAACTCCAAGTGTGGGAGTTGGTTCAATATGGTTATGATTTATGGTTAAGGGCTGAGATTCTCTCATGGATTATGGTTGATTTTATGGTGGAAGCCGGTGGGGCTCATGGTTTTTTTTTCTAGATATAGGTTATGCTGCCTAAATTTTTGTAGCCATGGTATGTTCTAAAGTGGTTATGCAGAATTGATTGTGCCTAACCCAAGTGTTAACCCTCACGGCTCACGGACACCTATCACCTACGACGGACGTTGTATTATTTACTTGGTAGAGTCAGGTACCGGCTTGTCAGTCCAATAGGAAAAGGGTAAGAGTGATCGTCGATGAGAGGCGAACTCTAACTGGAACATTCAAGGGATTAGTTGGCTAAGCATGGGCGCCCAAGTGTGAATGGGGCGAGCTCATATAAAAGTCAACTAAACCTAAAATTCACTCATTCTCTCATTTGTGCAATTGAAGAGTGCTCTTGCTCCATCTCCATCTTCTTCTTCTTCATCTCTTGTTGTGTGTGTGTGTGTGTGTGTGTGTATGCATGAGAGAGAGAGAGAGAGAGAGAGAGAGAGTGCGATCGAGCATTATGGCGGCACGACAGTGGCGAGGCGGTTGAGCGCGGCGTAGCGGCGTCTCCCTCTTCTTTGCGGCGAGAAATCCTCCACGACAGGAAGCGTAGAGCGGTGAGTGACACACCAACGCCATCTTTGAGCTTACTAGTTTAGGCTTGTTGTGTGCTTGGACCCATTTGTGGCTCGCACACAGTGTATCAGCAAGTTCCTTGCATTGACACGTGCGACGGACGCGCACATTTTTGGCGCCGCTGCCGGAGAATGCCATACACTAAGCTTGAATGGCACTCTGTGCTTCTTTTGTGGTGCAATTTCAATTGTAGGAAAGGTAAGGAAGGAGGGTGTGTGTGTGTTGAGAAGAAGTATTTTGTGTTACTACTGTGTATTTTTTTTGTTAATGGAGTTTTCAAAGGTACTGTGTTTTTTCTCTGTGTAAGGTGTTAGTATTAAGGTTGTTAGTTCTGTGTAATGTAATGTACAGTAAGTAGGAAGTAGATCTGTGAGAGCTAATAGAGTGTGTTAGTGTGTAACAGTAGGTGTATTAGTTGCAAGTAGGTAGGTAGAGTGTGTGTGTGCTCTCGCGCAGCCGCGACGACCTTATCCTTTTTAAAAAATAAAAAATAAAAAATAAAATAAAAATAAAAATAAAAATTTAAAGGTAGGACCGAGATCGAAAATATCTCCTAGACCCAAGCCCAACCTCACGCTCAAGCTTAGGCATCTATTGCCCTTTAAAATTACGAATTTTAGCTTCACACGTAGCTAAAAATCGACTTTTTTGAGGACCAACGGAGCTTCAGGTGACCGAACGTTGTGCTGTAAAGCACACCGTGACCCTCTGAGTGATACGCTCGTTTTGAGCTATCACACACTTTAATTTAAAAAAAACGATCATTAAAATATTAAGAAACATTAAAAAAACATTAAAAACGTAAAAAACACGAGTGAAAACGGACGCTTAAAAAAGTAAGCGGTTAACCTTCGAGGTTATTCGCCGACGCTTGTAGAGTGCCAAAGGCACATGCATCTGCGCTCTAGTCGTGTGCGAGAGGCGGAGAAACTAGAGAGAATTTCGACTTACACGAGTTCTCAATATCCACCTACTTTAGGTTCCTGACTCTCGGCGGGGACCCAAGGTAGTACAAACCAAGACCCGAACATAGCGGCTAGTGACTCTTCCTCTGACTACGACATCATGGAGGGTTTTCCAATGCCTAATCCCGATAGCTCAAGCCAAGACATGCATGCCATGGGCCCACGGTCCGGGCCGAGCGTGCTTAGCCGAGTGAAGGAAACCTTTAGTAGAGCCACTCGCTCCGAACATGAGCTAATGATGTAAATGAGGGGGGTGGGGAAGTGAATTCTCCATTCATGACCACGTAGAGCCTATGCCCTTAGAGAATGTGCACGTGAATACTTCATTCACTGCACCTCCTGACTCTTCAGAGTTATTTCCCTCCAAGGTCATATTACCCGATGGATAGAAGCCTTGCCGAAGTGCAAGAGGTTGAGCGATATATCCTTGCAGCAAGGGAAAAGGAAGTTGAGAGCTTACGCAAGGCGGAGCAACGAAGAGAGTTAAAAGCGAAAGCCCCTATGTCAATATCCTTGCTAAGAGAGCAATCGAGTGCTCCTGACTTAGCAACCGCTAAGGGCCAACCCCTAGAAAGCAACATTGCATCTAGCTCAAAGGACACCCCTAGCACCTCAATCCTAGATGGAGCGTTCTTAAATGAGAATGGGAGTATGACCTACAAACGAAAACTCTGACTGACCTATACACAGGTCACACCTATCACGTGGGTTGGTTATAGATGTCCTACAATCCACAATGGGCGCTACTAGTGTGGAGGATCAACAACAAAGAGTTTGTGAGGTCATCCATAGGGTCATTGAGTTAGAGAGACGGAACAAGGGGATCAACATTCCTTCAACGGGTCTCATGAGATTCTTAGATACAGGAAAGGCTAAACAACCGACCTTATCGCAAATGGAGACTCCCTCGGTAAGTCCGATGGATTCCCCATATGTTGTTTCGCCAGGGGTCTCGGTGCAATCTGAGCCCACAAGTGATAGCTTTACCTTTCCAAGTCTAGCTCATCTTTCCCTTGATGACACCACGGCTACCATGCCTACCCCAATGATGGGCATGCCGAGAAACACGCCATGGATCTCATTTGTTAGTAAAGCACATCTACATGGTAGCTCAATGCCTGCAATAGTACCTACAAGTGTGTACCAATCGTATGCACCTATGGGTCATCGCACTCATGTAGTCCCTACCTCTCCCATTGTTTCAACTACCTATGCTCCACAACCACAACACCCAAGTTCTTATTTCCATGGGACTATACCGGCTAGCATTAGCATGTCAGATCCGACGTGTGCTATGCCTAGGGCCACACATATGAACTTTGGGCCACCACATGGCACAACATCATATCCAACGTGGAACCCAAGGGCTTCCTATGCGCCAAGCCCAATGCCAATACCTACTCCACATGTAGTCTCTGAGCGCCTTCAGCCACGGTGCCTGCTCACTTAGGTGACTTGGCAACATTTGCTCAAGCTATTGGTCGATCTATTGCTGAGAATATGCGTAACACGCCTGATAGAGAGCCTAGAAGTAAGGAAGTACAAATAGCCAAGCTCACATAAAAATTTAGTGGAGACGGGGATGTGAGAAACATATCGAAGTGTTTGAAACAAATATGCGATTCTCTAGGAGAACACAATGACCTGCATAAGAGTAATGCTTTAAGCCTAACCTTAAGCGGAAAGGTGGGGATTGGTATAGAACCCTAAGGTGGGAAAAAAAACGATTTACCCTACACTTAGGATACTGTTCTTCAAAGAATACATACGAGAGGGAGTGCTTTGGGGTGTAGCCTCTCAGCTCCAGAAAGCCCGACGAGAGGAAGGAGAGTCGGTGAGAGACTTTATTAGTCGCTTGAAGCATTTGAATTATCGTTGTAATTTAATGATTCAAGGAGAAAGAGTGTCTGTTGAGCCTAAATCTATTAGCTCGCAAGCATCAGGGCATCAACCAATGACCCTAAAGCCTATTGTTAAGGAGTCAAAGATATCTGAGATGACTTTAATAGATCTCACCAAGGCTATTCAAGAGAGTCTTAGAGACAATCGTGCTCCGCAAAATAATCATATGTATCCAAGACGGGAGCAACAATGGTGCTCAGTATGCTAAGGACCGCATAGTACCAGTGAATGCCCTACTTTTAGAGTAAAATTCAATGGGAATTGCAATGCATGTGGAAGGTATGGTCATCAAGCTAAGGATTGCATAGTATTTAAGCACGCGATGGCCAATAGACCAACCTTAGCATGGACAGACACACCTCGAGTGCCTGCAGTGATGCCGGCCCCACCTCTTGAACAAACAGCACAACACATGGTCCCTAGGGCCCAAAATGTTGTTCAAACCTTTACCACCTCTAGTGCTAGGACCGCAACCACCACATCCGAGAATCACTTCAGTGAATCAAGTGGGTTGTGAGTCATCTATTGCTTGTTTGGAAGCCTGTGAGGAAGACATAGATCCTAATATTGCCTATGGGATGGATGCGCTTGAAGAAAGTCCACAATACTACATGGAGGACTATTGGGGCAAGTCAAACCTGTCTATCAAGTAGCTGCTCTTACTGCAAGAGGCCACAATATGAATTACACTGCTAAGAGACCACCTCTTCAATGCTATGAGTGTGAAGGTCCACATCGTGTGGCCGAGTATCCTATTAGGCTACTAAAGAAGGCCACACTAATGCAAACCAATCAAGCGAGCACGTCTACAATGCCGATACTCATGTGTAATCGATGTGGCATATATCATTTGATTGCCCAATGTCCGAATAATCCAAATGCGTCGAAGATCGCCCCATTAAACTTGATCGAGGTTACGAGAAGGGGCCATCACAAAGTACACATGTGATACTAGTAAATGTACTCACATGATCGATGCTCCAAAAAATATATATATTCTTGAAGAAAGAGACACGGCATCAATTACCCAATCTCAGAAAAAGAAGAAAACACGAAGGAAGAGATCGCAAAAAGCAGCGAAGTCAGACCCCAGTTCAAAGACCAACATACGGACTTGTGACGACCCCATATATATGAATGACGCTGAAGAGATTCTGATTCAGGAGAAACCATGGAGACCAAAACAACCACTAAGATAGAAACCAACAAGGAAGATCTTCATGAACCACAACGTAGGGATCCAAGAAGAAGATAGAACTTATCCAAACCCTACAGAGGAGTTGAGCGAGTCAAGCAATTAAGGAGTTTGGTAGAAGATACCCAAAGGGGTCTAGAACCAGCACCTATGAAGATCCAGATTACAGACACGTGTTTCCTACGCAACATCAACCTCACCAAGTCCATAGACCCTTAGCCATACCTAGTGTCATCCAAGAAGAAAGTGACTTAAAGTCATGGAAAGTGGACGTACTCACTTCTTGATGGAAAGAATGTTTACAAAGGGACTACTTGATCCTATCGAAGAAATGGAGATCCCATCTTCCCCACGTCAAGGGACTGAAGTCCAAAAGGTGCCGTTAAACATTGTAAATTGATGGATTTCATGTCTTCAAAGTTAGGAAGAAGTTAGGACCACCATCATGTCCAAACTATATAAAGACCCTAAGCTAGTCTCAGCTCTTCGAGCCTTCCTCAATGGAGAACTAAAGTTTGGGCTACCACAATTTGCACAGATGGATGGAGCTGGGAGATGCCAATAGAGGAGGAACACTTAGATCCACAACCCAACCTAGATGAGAACCTTGTTATAGAAATACATGTTAACAAGTTGGGACAATACTTTGAGGGTGATGAATCCAATCGGACCATACCAATCACTACTAAGGGATTAACTGTGAAGGGAATCCTTGATGGTGGCGCTGGGGTTAGCATTGTGACTAAAAATTGCTGGGAAACTATGGGAAGACCTCACCTTGCCACAACCATTGTAGTGAAGATGGCCAATGGGTCTATCGTTAAACCTATTGGGATGCTAGAAGATCTCAAGATCAAGGTCTTTGGACATAAAATAAGGATTACATTCATTGTTATGGATTTTTCCAAACACACTATGGCATCTGAGATGATCTTAGGACGTCCTTTCATGAGGAAAGCAAAAATGGTGCATGACTGGTCTAAAAACCATGTCTACTTGCAGTTCCAAGATTCTGTCATTTGAGTGGATCTTGTGACGGGTCGAGCACATCCTCCAAAACAAGTTTATAATTGATCATAGATCTGACACCACAATTCACTTCGTCCCATTGCAGTATTGTTACACGTGTAAAGCGGACACTGATGTTGGGGAAGATTCTCCTTATATGGATGTACTACCTGGGATGACTGAGTTGGACAATGTGGATTGGGTCCACCTAGCAGCAACCATAGACACTTGGGGAAATAGGGGGACGACCTGGGTAACACCTGAGGGGATGAAATACCACCACTTGTACCGTTAAATATGCTAGAAGCAATGCATATAGCTTCTGATGATCTACAAGATGAAAGTTTGACTGGCATTGGAACCAGTAGCGCCTCACAAGACTAGAGCCCACACAATTTGGGGTCAGAATCATCATTGAAATTGACTCAGAGGACGAAGAATCGGAGTTAAATCTTAGTGCTAAATGTGGGGACAAACCATTCAGGGCCCAATGGTAACCTAGATGACAATCTATCCAAGGGAGCAGAAGACACAAGTAGTGATTCATCTAGTGACTCTTCACTAGAGATTGGCCAAATCGAGAATTAAACAAGAAGAGTAAGAGATATAAGAGGCGATGATATCGAGAAAATGTGCGTGCTAGAATAAATGAAAAGAAATCTACTCCAGAATGGCTTAATTATATAGGGGCATGTGATGCTCATCGGACGTTGGTAGATAATTGGGGTGAATAACTTCAAAGCGTTATGTGGTGTAGTCCACAACCCAATGACATCGCACAACTAGAGGATACAAAGAAGCCAAAGTTGAGCCTACTGTAAGGAGACGACAAAATCGAGAGTTAGCTCAACAACAAAAGGAATCGGAAGTGAAATCACAGTCCATAGAACACACAGGACTCCACAGACTTACACCCTGCACGTGAACATTTCAAATCCTATACCACAGAGAACGTAAGGTTGTGTATACAAAGGCTCAAAGAAAACCTATCGATGGGAGCAATGGAGTCTATGACGGTCCAGCGATAGTTAAGGAAATAGAGTTAGCAGACCCAGGAGAAGAGTCTAAACCTGTTTTCATTGCCCAGATCTGACCGAGACTGAGGAGTGTGTACTTAAAGAACTTCTCAAGGAATTCAGGGATATATTTGCCTGGACATATCATGATATGAAAGGTGTTCCACCTTCCGTGGTGCAACACACAATCCCCATGAATAGCATGGCTAAACCAGTTCAGCAACGACCCTACCCAATGAATCCTAAATATGCAAAAATAGTTCAAGAAGAGATTGAAAAGCTTGTGGAATGCGGATTCATATACCCTATTGAGCACTCAGAATGGGTGTCTCCAATAGTGATTGTGCCAAAAAAGAATGGGAAACTCAGAGTGTGCGTGGATCTCAAGAAGGTCAATGTCGCCACTAGGAGGGACCATTACCCCTTGCCATATTCAGAACATGTGCTTGAAAGAGTTGCAAGGAAGGAAGCTTATAGCTTTTTAGATGGGTACTCTGGCTACAATCAGATCACAATTGCACTGGAGGACCAAGGTAAAACAGCCTTTATAACCGAATTTGGAGTGTTCGCATTTCGTGTTATGGCTTTTGGCTTAACCAATGCCCCGTCTACCTTTCAAAGATTAATAAATACTGCTTTTAGAGAATATTTGAGGAGTTTTGTGAAGCTTTCTTAGATGACCTTTGTGTTTATTCCTCTTGGAAAGAACATCTTTCATGCTTACGAAAAGTGTTTGAAAAGTGTAGATTGTATCGCATCTCCTTAAACCCTTTCAAATGCCATTTTGGGTTAAACATGGAGTCATTTGAGGGCATATAGTGTCCAAAAATGGGATTTCCACAGATGAGAGCAAAATTAAAGCCATTGCAGAATTGCCACCACCTACAAACTATAAAGGAGTTCAAAGGTTCATGGGCCATGTTGGTTATTACCGATGGTTTATTTTAAACTTTGCCGAGATAGCACATCCTTTGTACAAGCTTCTTATTGAGTTTCAATGGACTGCGGAGTGTGACCATGCTTATGAGTCATTGAAAAAGACCTTGACTAGCGCTTATATTCTACGAGTGCCCGATTGGATGTAATTTTTCATGTGCATATTGATGCATCAAACTTTGCTATTGGGTGTGTTCTAGCTCAACCAGGAGAACATAAACTGGACTACCCATTAGCTTTGCAAGTCGTCAATTGAATGATGCCGAGAGAAACTACACCACTCCAGAGCGAGAAGGTTTAGGAATGATTTATGCAGTGAAGAAATTTCACTACTACCTTCTGGCCAACAAGTTTGTGTTCTATGTTGATCATCAAGCCTTGTTGTATCTAGTAAATAAACCTTGTTCCATGGGAAGAATTACACGATGTTTGTTAATTCTCCTTGAGTTTGATTTTACCGTTGTGGTGAGACCTGGTAAAAGCATGTCATGGCTGATCATTTGTCTCGCATACCCAATGGTGAAGCCCCTACTGGAGTCGATGATGAGTTGCCCGATACTTCTCTATTCCTAGTCGAAACCATACCTGAATGGAGTGAGAAGATTGTGAAAATTCTTTCTAGTTATGGTTTTCCACCCAAAGAGCTTCGTAAAGACATAGCTCGAAAACTGTTAAAAGAATGCGAACCTTACTCTCCCATTGCAGGAACTCTCTACAGGTTAGGGAAGGATGATATTCTTAGATGTTGTGCCCGTGAGGATGAGTATTTATACATACTGCAAGAATCCCACATGGGTATAGCCAGAGGACATTTCTCAGGGGAACTAATAGCTAGAAAGGTGTTGCAATCAGGCTATTGGTAGCCAACCTTATTTAAGGATGCATCACTTTTTGCAAAAGGATGTGATGAATGCCAACGTTACAAGATCACACAACGAAAGGATAGGATGCCCTTACATCCTGTTAAAGTGACTCAAACCATTTGAAAAATGGGGTTTGGACTTTGTAGGCCCAATTAGTCCGGCAGCTCGTAGCACTCAATCTCGATATATTATCGTTGCCAGTGACTACGTGACAAAGTGGACGGAAGCCAGGGCGACACTTAAGACCGATGCGAGGTCAACTGCCAAGTTTCTCTTTGAGAACATTATTACAAGATTTGGTTGTCTCTTTGAGATTGTGAGTGACAATGGTACTCATTTTATAAATGGAGTAATAAAAGAACTCACTACAAACTTTATGATAGCTCACCATAAGTCCACACCTTATTATCCACAAGCAAATGGCCAAGCTGAGACCAACAAGACCTTAATCTCTATCTTGACCAAAACAGTGGAAGCTCATCGCACAGATTGAGATTTAAAGCTTACAGCAGTTCTATGGGCTTATCGTACTGCATTCAAAGTTTCCATTAACTGCACACCGTTTAAGATGGTGTATGGCCAAGAAGCGGTTATGCCATGGGAGTTTGTTGTTCCTAGTCTTCGAGTAGCTTCTCAAGAAGGTTGGGATGGTAACCCCTTAGTTGAGCGATTATATATCCTTGAAAGGCTAGATGAAGAGAGGCAATTAGATGTGCAAAATGCACTTGTGGAGAAAGATAGGAGGAAGAAATGGTTTGACCGTCATCTAAAGAACAAAGATATCAATGTTGGTGATAAAGTCCTTATGTAAGGAGTGCGTAACGAAAAGAAAAAGTTGAAATATGCGGAAAAAGGACCATATAGAGTATGTGAGATCACCCACAAGGAACCATTTGTGTGGAGACTCTTGATGGAGTTGAAACCATTGGATTCCTCAATCGGAGCAAATTTAAAAGATACTATGATCCTTTAAGCCAAGAGGAGCTACATGCCATCCATATGAAAAAGGCAGCCAAGGCACAAACAGAATTGAAGAAGATACAAGCTCAAGCTGAGGCTGAGGAGCGACAACAACGCATAAGACGAAAACGAGAGGCTAACCTTGGAGTCACACATGCATTACACGTTGAAACCGATGAGTATTGGTTGGACTCTGACACACCTCTACGATACCCTATTGAGCTAAACAACACCTATGAAAAAGTGCTATATAGCGCCTTATTGGACATGGGTGCTAAATATAATCTGCTATCATATGGGGTGTGGTGTCAGTTAGGGAAGGCCACCTCTATCTGAGAGTATTATCCAAGTCAAGGGTGTCAACAAGAAAAAAACTTCGGTTTTTGGAATCTGGCACACTTCTGTCAGTTATGACAATGGGGTTGTAGCTCAAGACTTTTTGGTCATGCCTGTTGGGACTATGGAGGGTAATGTAAATCTAAGACGCACATGGATGATAGCCACCAAATGCACTATTGATTGGGGGACAGGGGGTGTCACAACACAAAAACCAACTCTTAGCCTTGCCACTCAAGCCATAGTCCCTGAGATATTGCCTCTTAAGGAAATAAAACCCAAAACATTGCATGTCCAAGAGTTTGAACCATATATCGCCCAACTCCCTAGAGCTTCAACTAATGTAGTTGAAATAAAGCTTGGGACACACAAAACCCATCCCAATATAACAAAGAAAACATACAAATGGGTCCCTAAAGCTTCTTTAGCGACCATAGCTAGTGCTAAAAGACAGAAGCCTTGTAAGAAACGTCCCATTCGCCCCAAGAATTGTAAAGAAATGTTGCGTTGGATTCCTAAAAAACTATTGGAAGCCCAAGGCTACTATGAAGGAAATGATCAAATCTGGGTGCCAAAACGTAAATTGTGCTCTTACTTGTCATCGGGCCCATGTGAGCTCAATCTTGTGGCTCCAAAACGAATTGAAGATCGCGAAAAGGAAAAAATCACGAAATGTTACACACCTACTGCTCCAGAGCTAGTTTGGGTCCCGGGGGTTCACCTTACATAGTATGTAACCTATCACGTGAGTTCAATAGAAGGGTATTTAAATCCTTTAAAACTTACAGAAATATATTTACATAAGGATATGTTTTTTACAATTCTAAAAAAATTTACAAAATTTAAAAGAAAAGGGTTCAATATATTTCCTAGAAAATTCACAGAATAGGGATTTTAGAAAAAGAGCCTGAACACACGTAATATAGTGGTCTTAAATATAGTGAACCCCCCTGGGTTTGGGTACCAAAGAAAGAATGATTTGTTCCACCTAGCTCAGGAACAGGAAATCAAATGAAGCTTCTTGCTCTTCAATTAGTTCCTATACGGAAATAGAAGCTTCGACACAACCTCCACCTACCATTGTACATATCCATACAAGCAAGAAAGAGTTTGCACCTCCCTTGTAAGTTCACCACATACAACAATGTTGCAAATAAATCATCATGGAGAGTACCTTACCACCCTTGCAACTAGATGAAACGCATAGGGCGGTCGAAAACTATTGGTTAAAGCCTTCACCCATAACAACTTGGAACAATTGGTTTCAAAAGGTGACGACATCATTCCAAAAGGTATGATCTACCCAAGGAAGGGGGAGTGTTTGCTGACATCAATCATTCACTTGCTTCCCTCTCACCTTCCTCCCTGACCTCTTAATCTCCAATCTTAGGGATGTATATATAAATCCTTATACTCACAAAAACAAGATAAAAAAGTAAAAGAGCAAGAGCCATAACACAAAATCATAAAAACACATTATGCACAAGGACACGACCCTTGTAATATTTGCACTCTAACCATCATCTATTCGCGTGTACAGATATGGCTAGTACGCTAGAGTCATCCACTCCTGCCTTGGGTGAGAGGTACCCTCGTTACTTTTCATAAATGTTTCACATGGTCTTTCCGGTGCTTGCATGTGAATGGGATTTGGTAGGTACGCTAGCATGTGAGAGGAATTTCGAGGAGTTAGAATGGTTGATACGTCTCTTGACCACGACTGATCCATACTTAGTAGAGAGTGTTTCTCCCATTGCACAAGCCTATCCTTTTGACCAAGATGACTATAGGCGTCTGGTGACCTTCTTAGTAAACATGGGTACCTATGATGAAGAAGAAGATTTACATGACTACACGGATGACACATATGGTCTCATGGATGATGACTTTGTTTATCTCGACGACGAGGATAGGGGTTTAGCCTTAGGGTTTTCCCCCCAACCTCTACAATATCATATTCCCTTGACTCTCTAAGAGGAGTCCAAATAACTAGGTTAGGGTTCCTTATGTTTTTTAATTGTGTTCAATAAGTGTTGGAACCTTTTCCCATTGATGTGCCTCCTAGAGGTATGCTTTGTGTTTCTTAGTGTGTACAGGAACGTGTTGCTATTGTTAGAATTTGGACCTTCATGGGATCTTTCTCTCACACACTTCAAATCAAGCATGACCATCAACACAAACAGGTGTTTCTTGTCCATTAGCATTGTCCCTTATCTTTTTTGCATCCATGTTTGTCTGCTTTGATTGTGATTGATAGCATAATATTCAGCGCATTTGCTTGGTACCAAACATTAAATTCAATGTAATTTTTTTTCATAATCACTTGTCTAGATTTAAAAATCAAGCAGTCCGACTAAGCTAGTTTGACCAAGTTAGGTGTTACAGATCTTCTCTTAATACCATGGGGAATGCCTTCCTAATAATCAATGGTTACTTAGGTTCTTAATCCAATTTAGGCAGCATTGTGTGAAATGTACTAGGGCTTTCTAGTGGGCTTAGTCCCTATTGACCTTTAGCTTAAGTATTATAAAGAGAGTTTACTAGTGTGATGAGCCTGGGGAGGTGTAACAGTGTTATATGACCCCCCAAAGTTACCAAATTAAAATGCCGAAAATGAACAAAATAAAAATAAAAAAATCAAAGTGCCATAATGTAAAATCTTAAGCTGGAAGAGAAATCTCCGCTTGATTTGGTACTTCACTCACATGTATTGCCTATGGTACTAGAGCCCTAGAGGTTCTCAGTGTGGGCACTTTTCCTTGAAAAGCAAAAAACCCAAGGCATACAAAATAAGCACACACATCAAAATGAATCACTGTGAAAAGACTTTGGGGTCAAAGAAAAAGTAATCAGTCAGGCGGATTTCATGAGAAATTCCTTTTATAGTAGCTTAACTACAAGTCTTCTAGTATATAGCCTCTAGTCAGCCCTCGAACATGAAATAACTTGGCTCTTGCGATTAAACAACTTAATTGACCAGAGACAATTGAGAAGCTTACCCATGGTATTAATAGTCGATCTTTAGTGCCTTTCGATCGTTAAATTAGCGACCGCCAGACTAGTTTAATTTTTTACCTTTACAACTGTTTATGTATTTGATTATATTGCAATTTAATGTTTATTGCTGACAAATGGTTTAAAATTCTATTACCAATCAAATTGTCTGCCTACAACTGCATATGCTTTTTAATTGCTTATGAAGAATGCAATTACTGTGCAATGTTGTTTGATTTTTTGTAGTGACTGACAGAGGCTAAGGATATACATCTCAAAAGCTCTTCCACATCGACGAACGCGCTTCAACTCAATAGCTTTCCGAGACCGGAATCTACATCAGCAAGGGGGCATGTTAACCCTCACGCTCACGGGACACCCTATCACCTACGACGGACGTTGTATTATTTACTTGGTAGAGTCAGGTACTGGGCTTGTCGGTCCAATAGGAAAAGGGTAAGAGTGATCGTCGATGAGAGGCACACTCTAACTGGAATATTCAAGGGATTAGTTGGCTAAGCATGGGCGCCCAAGTGTGAATGGGGCGAGCTCATATAAAAGTCAACTAACCTAAAATTCACTCATTCTTCATTTGTGCAATTGAAGAGTGCTCTTGCTCTTATCTCCATCTCTTTTTGCTTCATCTCCTTGTGTGTGTGTGTGTGTGTGTGTGTGTGTGTGTGTGTGGTGTGTGTGTGTGTGTGTATGCCTGAGAGAGAGAAGAGAGTGCGATCGAGCATTGCGGCGGCACGACAGCGGCAAGGCGGTTGAGCGCGGCGTAGCGGCGTCTCCCTCTTCTTCACAGCGGGAATCCTC
>NW_028221418.1:142217-181625 GCF_014529385.1 Adiantum capillus-veneris | reverse complement strand
CAATTTTAAGTTATGTGAACATTCAAAGAGAAGAATGTTCCACATAAATATTACCAATTCCATCAACAGGAGATCCAAAGATGCCTTCCATTGGATCTTTCTCTGCAATAACATGGAGAAAAGAAACAAAAATGGTTAAGAAATGAATCTACAAGAGCTTCATATCATTGTATAAAAACATCGATTACATTACCAACATGCTTATCCATGTTTGCCTCTCCAGGTGCCAGCAGCTTCAAAGCATCTTTTAAAGGTTCCTCACATCCATGAAATAGACACTAGCCGCAGACTTACAGGTAGTTACAAAACAAAGTGGGTGATACGGATGTTGACACCGGAGCTGTAGACACCGGTAACAATAGTCTGCATGATAGACATCCCACAAGCAACACAATCACCTAACTGCACACAGCTATTGTCCGATCCCAAATGAACAGGCGGCCTGACAGGAAGGATAGGCCTTCTGACTTGAACAAATTAATAATCGTTTCCACAAATCGAAGATGCCATGTCGCCACTCTACTTCCCATAACAAAGTGTCATGTTGACCCTGTAAAAAATAGCACTGCGTACTTTATAAAACAGTATAAGTGTTTTGTGCATTACTTTCAAGAATCTTCATCACTTTATGTGTACCACTTAAGAGTGTTATATAAACACATTTAAGTGGTCTTTTACCATATAAAATGGTCTCTAACCATTTTCTCCTAATTAGAGTTTAAACCACTTTTAAGTAATATCAACTACTACTAGGTGAATCGATCAAGCTTACATACCTGTAACTGTGCTGCCACTTCACCTAGGTTATCGAGATTGTGCACTTCAATATCAAGTCCCATGTCTTTGAGAGCCCTCCTTTCTTATTTGAATCAAGGTCTCAAGCTTTGCCATTGCTTCCTCCTCGTTTGGTACAAGCCCAGCCTTATGCAGCTTGAGTTCCTCCATATCTTTGTTCATTCTCTCTACGATCTTGGCGGCGCCTCGCATCAAACCAACCTGCTCATCTCTCTTTGTCTTGATTGATCTAAAGAAATTTTTATTGCTTCAAGACATTGCTGCTTCTCTTTTAACTTTTCAGCAGCATTAGCCTTCATGTTAGAAATAGCTGCTACATCAGCCATTGACGCAGGAAATGTAGTCGAGGAAACATTTGACATTCCAAATGTTCCCATCGAGCCAAAGCCCGCTTCTTTAGAAATTCCTCCTTACCTGCCCTGAAAATTGATGTCCACCTGAGTATGTCTATCAGTCAAAGCCTGTGCCAGTACTGTCAGTGTAATTAGGCATATTTTCTGCATTAAATTTCCACTCGCTTCCAAGACATGGACCGTTTGTGGACCTCCATTTCTCCAATTTCCTATTTAAAGTTTTCTGTTGCGTAACATTTTGATAACACCTTCAGCATACACAGCCCATGCAACTAAACCTTCAGAATCTTCAGCGGCCTTGCACTTCTGCCAAGTAAATCCATGTGCAAAATGCACGCCTACCTCATTGTTTGGGGAGCTCCCTGATATACTTTGTGTATAGCAGGAGAAATTCTTCATACTTTTCAGGCCTCAGCCCCTTTAAATGCATCTTCTCCTTTTGGTGGCGCTTGTAAAGCCATACACTAAGCCACTCCTCATCTGAGAAATCATCATCACATAGGAGCTTCGGATCCTGGCCAACCAAGCATAGCCCATATTCAGTATGAAAATCTTCCTTGGTGAAGCAAAATTTTGTTTGAGTGGGTAAGGCCACTCGTGGTACTGTCCACCTCCCTGTTAAAACATATAAGAATGCATGTTAGTATGTAATGAGCCATAATTAAACTTGTTTTATCAACAATAAGAAGTGGTTGAAATGATTTTTGCACCATTCTCAGTGGTACTGCAAAATTTTTAAGTGGTGGTGTATCACTAAATGGTTCTCAACCACTTAAAACTGGTTAGGTAACACTAAAAAGTCCTGCTACATCACTATTTTCTAGTGATACATCCCCTTTTGGTGTTTCTTCACCACTTTAAAGTGGTGCTCCAACACATAAAAGTGGGTTGAACCACTGTTCAGTTGTGCTACACCAATGTGAATTGTTGTACACAACTTAAAACTGGTGCTACACTCCTAAAAAGTGGTGCTACACCAATAGAATGTGGTATCTCCTTCTAAAGCTTCATCACTTAAAAGCACTTAACCACCACTTTTAGCAAAGATGCAGAACTAACGATTATTGAATTTTTGTAAAGCATCACTAAAAAGTGGTTCTACAGCACTGAAAGTGGTTGACCATCACGCACCGCCACTTAAATGTGATTTGAACCACAAAAAGTGGTGACCACCACTTTATTGGTGTTTACCACTTTATACCAAATAACGTTCAGGTTAAGAAGCACCACTTTTCAGTGGTCCTACACACTTTTAAGGTACCAAATAACGTTCTAGTTAAGGAGCACCACTTTATAGTGATGTTTACCACTTTATAGTGGTTTCACCACTATAAACACCACTTAAATGTGATTTGAACCACAAAAAGTGGTGAGCAACACTTTATTGGTGTTTACCACTTTAAACCAAATAACGTTCAGGTTGAAAAGCACCACTTTTCAGTGGTTTTACACATTTTTAAGGTATCGAATAACTTCTAGTTAAGAAGCACCGTCACACACACATACACATGTATCGGTGGTAAGAGCGAGCAAGAGCTAGTAGATGTAACTTTGAGTAGTACCCTTTTTGGCGTGGGCGACACTGAAAGTAAGAGCTGAGTCGCACCCTGTGCGAATGGGGGGAGTGGGATGAAGCAATTACCCAAGCTTAGTAAAGCCGCTTTCTCTGCCTCGTTGTAGAAGCCCTGCTACAATTCTGTTAGAGCTACGAGAAAGGGAGGGGATACGCTATATTTCTGCAGACTCTTGCTTCTCCTTGTTTCTCGAACCATCTCGCCCTGCACCCCTCCCACAAATGGAGAACCTTGGGAAAGGGTTTTAGAGCCGAGTCGCACACAGTGTGAGTAGGGGCAGGGGGGGAAGACAAGGATTTAGGTCGCACCCAACGGTAGAAACGGGATCCATGGGGGAAATACCTGCATCTGCTGAACATTTTGCTTCTTAGGTGTACCCTTGGGGGACTCGGAAGTTCTTTTTGTAGCATGCATGTGCAAAAAATTCAGAAATTTTACAAGACATAAAACCAATTTTAGAAATGCATGCATGATGCATCTAACCTGTTTTTGAGGCGACTCCTGCATAGAGCTCTTTCCCTTCCTAGTGTACCCTTGTCAGAGTCTGAAGTCCTTTTGTAGCCTAGTTCTTCATCCTGAAAAAAATCACAAATGCCACATAGATACAAGATCATAGTTAAATGCATTCTTATGTGAACCTGCATGATGCATTCGTATAAGCATGCACACACAGTTGATAAAATCTACATTCATGCTTCAAGCTGCATGATGCATTCTTATAAAGCATTCACAAGGGTGATCAATTAGATGTGCACAATGCATATACATTCCAGAAATAAATTCTAAACTTACACATGCATCATTAATAGTTACAATCCATGATTATCTTGCCACCCAACAGAGGGCAGACCATATCGCCAGGGTTTGAACCTGGGTCCTTACGCACCCACCCATTCACTTTAACCACTAGGCCAAGCCCCCCTTGGTTATCTTGCCACACATTCAGAGACAAGCATACATCGCTTCTACATCTGCATGAAGCATGTTAAAACATGGATCAATGCTACCTGAAATGCTACCTAGGAAAACCAGCCACATTCAAATTCAACCAACATTCGAGATAGAATGCTTCAAGCTACATGATGACAAATACCTGTTGTTTGCTGCTATAGGGGATTTTTACTGAAGTTGATGACCAACCCAGCAAAAAGTACTCCTCCTGAATTTGCTTGTGATGTTGCTGCTTGTTGCTTCGGCTAGCAGAGAAACACAAAGGAGGGAGGAAAGAGGGAATCAGAAACCTGAATGGCTCTGGCGAGACAGAGAGAGGGGGGAGGAACGAGCGAGACAGAGTGGGAGGGACGAGACTCGAGAGAATATTTGCATTAAGTGCTTGAACGTACCTTGAGGTGATCATTAATGAGTAAGCGCTTTCACTTAGTACACGTCAAATTTTAACCTTTTTTTCCATAAATTTTGAATTTAATCCCACTGTTTCAAACGCCTAAGCCACCCATTTTCTCAACCCCAAAAACCATATACTATATAGTGGCAAAAGCGGTCCCACCTATACATGCTTTCACCCTGCAACAATATTTTGAACTCTCCTTTCCTCCTCAAGCTCTCCATTCTCTATGAACCTCACTACACACCTCCTGCTAAAGCTCTCCATTTCTCTATGAGCTTCACTATACACCTCTACCTAAAGTTGAAGATCTGCAACATATCCCTCTACTAGATTGTCCCTTTTTCTTTGCTCAAATTTTTCTTGCTCCTTCTCCATTAAGCTCTCTAGAGCGGATCTACTTCCCTCTATAGCTTCTTCACATCATCTTCCCAGTTTTAACCAACTTGCTAATCTTACTCTTTATGCAGAGAACACCGATGTGCATAGATTAATCATAAGTGTTTGTGTGTAGTTTGTGCTACTATTCCCATAGCATCATCAGGTACTTGACGACCTAGGAGTGTTATTGAATCCATTTCTTAAGTGGTTATGCCATTAGACACATACCCTAATAAGACAATTAAAGAATCTTTCACATGACGGTGTTGTTCTTGGTATTTCAAAGAGTTAATTCACTCCACTAGCAAACTAAGCTAGCTATATCAATGAGAAAATATGGTACCTCCTCCCTGTCCTTTCCCTTAGCTAACATCTTTAAGACTTGTTCAAAAAGCTTCTAGATTTGTTGGGGTTGATGCTACCATAAACTTGACTAATCTTCTTCTGTGTAGTCAGTAGGCATCAATATCTTGGACATTCAGATCCTCATTAGCCTCTTCAACATCATCATCATCAATACCACCGTCTGCATAGCCTGTGTCTCCACATCTGCACCCTCATTTTATTTATTGTTTTCTTCTTACACATCGTCCAAAGTCACTCTTCTCTTCTTCTTCTTCTATGCAAACTCAGTAGCAACACCAATGGCATGATCAAGAGCTTCTCCTGCACCCACAATACCAGCTTTACAACCATCATTGTAATCTATAATAAGTTTCCCAATCTTTTCCAATCAGCGGATGCAAGTTGAGGGTCTGTCTTCAGATGCAATGTTGTCTCATGGAGTGCATTGATTGGAGGATATGTCCAACAAGGTTAGGGAGGGAGATTGTTTGTCGCTTTGTGGGTGCCTTGGTCGTCATGTATGCCAACATGATGCACTCATAAAGCACAGAAAGTGTTTGAGGAGCTTCCTATCGGGGATGTCTCTCTTGAAATGCACCTATTGCAGGGATATGCACAACTTGGGGGTCCACGGATGGAGGCAAGGGTGGCAAGCATGGGGTTTCCCCTATTCCCCCGAAGATGCAACCACTTTCGCTTGCATATCAACAACATGGCAAATACCCAAAAGTTATCTGCAAAGACGCATGTTGGCAATTGTCACAACCGTCACACACACATACACATGTATCGGTGGTAAGAGCAAGCAAGAGCTAGTAGATGTAACTTTGAGTAGTACCATTTTTAGCGTGGGCGAAACTGAAAGTAAGAGCTGAGTCGCACCCTGTGCGAATGGGGGGAGTGGGATGAAGCAATTACCCAAGCTTAGTAAAGCCACTTTCTCTGCCTCGGTTGTAGAAGCCTGCTACAATTATGTTAGAGCTACGGAGAAAGGGAGGGGATACGCTATATTTCTGCAGACTCTCGCTTCTCCTTGTTTCTCGAACCATCTCGCCCTGCACCCCTCCCACAAATGGAGAACCTTGGGAAAGGGTTTTAGAGCCGAGTCGCACACAGTGTGAGTAGGGCAGTGGGGGGAAAGACAAGGATTTAGGTCGCACCCCAACGGTAGAAACGGTTTGTGCGCAGAAACGGTTTGATCAATAAGCCAATAAATGGATGTGCTCAGACCAGTGGGTTTGACTCTACAAGCCAGTTCTAGATGCTAAGGAGAGGGCATCCTCTCTCCAGAAGAGGTGTGCTGATTATGGCAATGGCAGGCAACAACAAGAAGTGAGGGATCAGATCTAGCTACGACAAACAATGGTCTTAGCAATTGTGTCGAGAATGTCACTGTTATGTACCACACCACTAATGGGCTGGTGTTATGTGTGAGGGCAATGGTCTAGATTTGCAACAAGCCTAAGGCTGAATGGCCTCGATATCCGTTAGCCTTTCCTGGAAGAGAGAAGAGGAGATTTTTTTTCTTTTTAAAGGCTCAAAACTTCCATAGCGGCTAAGAAATGATTGATTCAAGTGGCGGAGAAGGCTCTCTTGGTAAGGCATCTTGCAAGTTAGAATATCTCATCAACACTGTTGAGAGTGTGTCTTAACGTTATTATATCTCCTTGCAGTTTTGCACTCCAGGAAATTGGCTAAGTGATATCTCCCGTGGTCATTACGATGTGAGAGAGAAGAAAAGCACAAAGAAGGTATGTCTTTACAAGTCTTGAGAAGCAATTGCTCTATTTTCCTACTTCTTGCTTTAGTTATATGTTTCTTCTTTGTAGAAACCTTGAGGTCTCAAGGCTATGGACAGTGCAGAGTCGGACTCAAATAGCTTTTGAAATTCAATCAGAGTTTTCAGCACAAAGAAGAGGTTTTATATTGGAGAATGTATGGTGTCTCAAGCATGACTTTTGGGGTCGCACTCTTTGTAATGTTCGACCTTATGGATGGATGCACCTCATGTAAAGTTGTGGTTGCATTTGTCCTCTTCTTCATGTACTCATCCCAGTGATCTGTAGACCTGTCTCATGTCTAGCCATGTTGATTCTGTTATTCTTGCATGACAGGAGCTAGAGTCAGTAAGCTGAAGGCTAGGCTACCTATGCCTTCCTTTTAGTGGCACACACAAACAGGGTGCACTAGGGTATATTGAGAAATTGGAGCATTCTCTTGTAAAGTTGAAGACAAAATCAGAGACACCTAGAATGGGTACTGCTCTGATAAATTTTGTTCATGATGTGTAACTGAATTATATCTTATGGTTATAATCATACTGGCTTCAAAGCCAACGCATTTTATCAAATTTGTGGCCTCTTGGTTTTACATAGTTTAAAAAATGAAGATTCATAATCAGTGAAATAAATCTATAGCCCATAGCTAGTTTGCAAGAGCCTACATGTAGAGATCAAGGACTTATTAATGAGTTTTAGGCTTTTGCTATCCCATCGAGTTCTCTGTGATTCTTCCTTTCTTCATGTATGGAGGAAGCTTTATTATGGGCCATATGTGGTTTTATGTTTTACAATTGGCAAGCCTTGTGATGCTTTTCAGAGAGATTTCTACGGAGTAATGGAAAGAGAGTTGGACAAATATTGTAAGTGATTGAACATTATGCTCAACAAATAGATGTGCCGGTGCTTGATCATCTGTTTACTTTTCCAGGTTCCGGCTTGATAAAACATTCGGTACACTGAATGCAAGGGGCTTGCTCTGACGAGGTCGAGCAAGTTCAGATTGTATTGGGATAACACTGCAGTACATACTGTAGGCTCGGAGGGGCTTTTTGCATCGAATAAGGTCTTTCTCTATGAGGTCTGTTACGTGTTGTTACTGGAAATGGTCGGATGACTTGTTTCTCACTCGGTAAAAGTTTCGATTGAAGACAAGTTTCTATTGCATTTTGAGGCATGACACACAAGGTACTCATCAGCTGTTTGCACAAAGCTAGCTTCATGTTGCTGTGTATCAGTATATTACCCTCTACAACACAGTTGTCAATACTAGGTCATTGGTATTTGAGGGTAGCAACCTCATTCGTCCCTTTCTTTATTTGTACATTTGTCAATACTAGGTCATTGGTATTTGAGGGAGCAACCTCATTCGTCCCTTTCTCTCTTATTTGTACATTTCTTTTTTCTTTGCTTTTTATTCCTGTGTTATCCTCTCTAGAAAAATTGTCGTCAGCCTACTCCGAAACAGATGAGGTGATTCCTTGTGATTCGGTCTTCCTGGCTTTTCGAATCAATGTTGATAGTAGTTGCAATATAAGAAGGTAAGGATATACATTCTATGCTTCAGTGACACGAATGCAAGGGAAGGTGGGTGATTTGGTATGACGGGGTGTGGTAGTGGCTACAACAGAAGTACAAGATTTTACATCCACTCTGCAGACTTGAGTATTTTCCATTATTTCAACTAATCTATTCTTGTAAATTAGCTCTCGAGTCTCCATCAATGATGTGATTAGCATGAGCCTTCGGTGCTAATTGTGAGAGAGAGAGAGAAGAGAGAGAGAGAGAGGAGAGAGAGAGAGAGAGAGAGAGAGAGAGAGAGAGTTTTTTGCACACTCTTCAGTAAGGTTTCTTTTGTTTAGTGGGGATGTGGAAGTATTTTTGCACTGTCGAAGATGTAAATGGCATTTTTCTTTCCAGTGGTAACATTTCAGGAATCTCCACGGAACCGGAATGGGTGCGACTAGAAAGGCCTCCTTCTTTGAACTCCAGTTCATCTCCAACGACTCCCCCGCCCTAAGGCCATACCTACAGCGCCTTCGCTAGGCAGGCGAGCAAGTCAGAATGGAAAAAGATGACAATGGAGTTGTTACTTTATCATCGAACTATGCATTTTCATGACAGAACTTGCATTATCATTGATCAAAAGAAAGAAGGAAAGTACAGTAATAAGATTTGATTAGGTTCAATTTTCTTTTTTATGTAGTACATTCCTCTTTAAAGATATCTTTTTCATGTCCTTTCGGGCCTCCTTTCCTCTCTTAAATCTAAACTCATGCAAGTCTACGTTCAGTGTCAGGAAGAGTAAGAGTTTCTGTGCGAGTTAGTCCCAGGAACTCTGAGGAGCTAAAAATGATGCTGATTTTACTGATTATGTGGAGTTGATGCAGAGGTCTTCTTCTCATTCCCTACCTTGTTGCTTCATGGAAACTTTACCGACATTAGCTCAAGACAGTCTATATTGTGCCAAGGCCTTGTCTTAATTGATCGTCTTTTTGCACTAGGTCACTGCTGAAGCGACTGAAGCTGAGGAAAAGAATTGGTTTGTGAGACGTTCCAGTTTGATGAGACTCTGAATGAAACTGCTTCTCAAAACGAGTCTAAATGAAGTAGTGGGCAAGCCTGTGGTGAGGTCCTTTCATTGCCCCTACAATTGGCAACCCTTTTGTTCAATAGATAGTGTTATAGACAGGGAAATAGAGTCTTTTAGGCCCAGGGGTGTTCAGGATGTTGCAAGTTTTTGTTGGCAAGGTGCTGCTGCTAGACGTTTTGCCTACGGCTGAGCAACTCCATGGGATGTAAAAGATGTGCAGACTCATGGATTGATGCGTTGTCTAGAGAAGTGCACCATTTATTTACTCCTCACATTCGCTCAAATGAAAACTGCAAAACAGGCTTGTAATACTATGGCTGGTCTTTATGCAATTCGTAATGAGGAAAAATTGCATTGCTACGTAAAGAGTTGGTCAAAGACTATACACGAGGAAGATGATATGGACTCTTTCCTTGCTAGTGTCAAGGATATCAATGAGCAACTTATTTTTGTAAATTGAAGTCATTTCTGACAGTTCCCTTGTGCAAAATATTCTTGATGCCTTGCCAGATTCTAACCAGACTTTTCTAGTACTTGGAGACTTATTTCTCAAGAAATCCAGAAGTCAAATTTGATGCATCATGCACATTGTTGTTGCAGGAGTCGCTTTCCAAACAAAAGAGGACTAGATAGCATGCATTTGAACATGCCTTTATTGTTGCTCAAAGAAAAGTTGGTAACAACAATGTAGCCACTTCTCATGGTTCTCTATGAGTGGTAAATCACCCATTCCTAATGCATTTGATGGCACCAATTCATTTGTGAATTCTGGTAAAAAGGGCAAAAAGAAGATGCATTTCCATTATTGCAAAGCTAATGATCACTTGATCAAGCAGTGTCCTAAATTGAAGGCAAAAGAGGCTAAGAAGAAAGAGGCTGGTTCCACTACAAATGCAGCTATTGTTGAGTCTTCTATAAAAGGAGACTATGATGCTGATGTTGATGTGGAATGGGATTTTAGTGCAGAGTGAACTTATGATCCTAGTGTCCATGATGCATGTTTGTCAGTTTTTGCACATGCTTAAGTGTGGTACTTTGACAGTGGTGCTACAAAGCACGTTGTTAACCCTCACGGCTCACGGACACCCTATCACCTACAACGGTTGTTGTATTATTTACTTGGTAGAGTTAGGTACTAGGCTTGTCGGTCCAATAGGAAAAGGGTAAGAGTGATCGCCGATGAGAGGCGCACTTTTACTGGAACATTCAAGGGATTAGTTGGTAAGCATGGGCGCCCAAGTGTGAATGGGGTGAGCTCATATAAAACTCAACTAAACCTAAAATTCACTCATTCTCTCATTTGTGCAATTGAAGAGTGCACTTGCTCCATCTCCATCTTCTTCTTCTTCATCTCCTTGTGTGTGTGTATATGCATGAGAGAGAGAGAGAGAGAGCGATCGAGCATTGTGGCGACACGACGGTGGTGAGGCGGTTGAGCGCGGCGTAGCGGCATCTCCCTCTTCTTTGCAGCAAGGAATCCTCCACGACAGGAAGCGTAGAGCGGTGAGTGACACACCAACGCCATCTTTGAGCTTACTAGTTTAGGTTTGTTGTGTGCTTGGAGCCATTTGTGGCTCGCACATAGTGTATCGGCAAGTTCCTTGCATGCACATTTTTGGCGCCGTTGCCGGAGAATGCCATACACTAAGCTTGAATGGCACTCTGTGCTTCTTTTGTGGTGCAATTTCAATTGTAGGAAAGGTAAAGAAGGAGGTGTGTGTGTTGAGAAGAAGGATTTTATGTTGCTACTGTGTATTTCTTTGTTAATGGAGTTTTCAAAGGTACTGTGTTTTTTCTCTGTCCATAAGAAATTAGTATTGAGGTTGTTAGTTCTATGTAATGCAAAGTACAGTAAGTAGGAAGTAGATCTGTGAGAGCTAATGAAGTGTGTTAGTGTGCAACAGTAGGTGTATTAGTTGTAAGTAGGTAGGTAGAGAGTGTGTGTGCTCTCGCGCAGGCCACGGCGATCTTATCCTTTTAAAAAAATTAAAAAATAAAATAAAAGGTAGGACCGGGATTGAGAATATCTCCCAGACCCAAGCCCAAGCTCACGCTCAGGCTTAGGCATCTATCGCCCTTTAAAATTACGAATTTTAGCTTCACATGTAGCTAAAAATTGACTTTTTTGAGGACCAACGGAGATTCAAGTGACTGAACGTTGTGCTGTAAAGCACACCGTGACCCTCTGAGTGATATGCTCGTTTTGAGCTATTAGACACTTTAATAAAAAAAATCAATCATTAAAAAACACTAAAAATATAAAAAAAACATTAAAAACGTAAAAAACATGAGTGAAAACGGACGCTTAAAAAGTAAGCGGTTAACCTTCGAGGTTATTCGTCGCCGACGCTTGTAGGGTGCCAAAGGCACATGGATATATGCTCTGGTCGTGTGCTAGAGACGGAGCAACTAGAGAGAATTTCGACTTACGCGAGTTCCCAATATCCACCTACCTTAGTTCCGGGCCCTCGGGGACCCAAGGCAGTACAAACCAAGACCCAAACATAGCGTCCAATGACTCTTCTTCTGACTACAACATCATGGAGGGTTTCCCAATGCTTAATCTTGATAGCTCAAGCCAAGACCTGCATGCCGTGGGTCCACGGTCCGGGCCGAGCGTGCTTAGCCGCTTGAAGGAAACCTTAGTAGAGCCACTCGCTCCGAACATGGGGCTAATGATGTAAATGAGAGGGTTGGGTAAGTAAATTCTCCATTCATGACCAACGTAGACCCTATGCCCTTAGATAATGTGCACGTGAATACTTCATTCACTGCACCTCCTGACTCTTCAGAGCTATTCCCTTCGAGGTCATATTACCCGATGGTAGAAGCCTTTCCGAAGTGCAAGAGGTTGAGCGATATATCATTACGGCTAGGGAAAAGAAAATTGAGATCTTACGAAAAGCGGAGCAACGAAGAGAGTTAAAAGCAAAATCCCCTATGTCAATATTCTTGCTAGGAGAGCAATTGAGTGCTTCTGACTTAGCAACCACTAAGGGCCAACCCCTAGAAAGCAACATTGCATCTAGCTCAAAGGACACCCCTAGCACCTCAATACTAGATGGAGCATTCTTAAATGAGAACTGGGAGTATGAACTACAAACGAAAACTCTAACCGACCTATACACAGGTCACACCTATCACATGGGTTGGTTAAAGGTCCCACAATCCACAATAGGTGCCACTAGTGTGGAGGATCAACAACAAAGAGTTTGTGAGGTCATCCATAGGGTCATTGAGTTAGAGAGACAGAACAAGGGGATCAATTTGCCTTCAACGGGTCTCATGAGATTCTTGGAT
Source organism: Adiantum capillus-veneris (assembly GCF_014529385.1). Taxonomy (NCBI): domain Eukaryota; kingdom Viridiplantae; phylum Streptophyta; class Polypodiopsida; order Polypodiales; family Pteridaceae; genus Adiantum; species Adiantum capillus-veneris. The sequence goes on along the minus strand of NW_028221418.1, from coordinate 169,161 downwards.
ACACGAAAGGCTAAACAACCAACATTATCGCAAATGGAGACTCCCTCGGTAAGTCCGATGGATCCTCCATATGTTGTTTTGCTAGGGGTCTCAGTGCAATCTACGCCCACAAGTGATAGCTTTACCTTTCCAAGTCTAGATCATCTTTCCCTTGATGACACCACGGCTACCATGCCTACCCCAATGATGGGCATGCCAAGAAACACGCCATGGACCTCATTTGTTAGTAAAGCACCATTACATGGTAGCTCAATGCTTGCAACAGTACCTACAAGTGTGTACCAATCATATGCACCTATGGGTCATCGCACTCATGTAGTCCCTACCCCTCCCATCGTTTCAACTACCTATGCTCCACAACAACAACACCCAAGTTCTTATTTCTATGGGACTATATCGACTAGCATTAGCATGTCACATCCGATGTCTACTATGTCTAGGGCCACACATATGAACTTTGGGCCACCACATGGCACAACACCATACCAAACGTGGAATCCAAGGGCTTCCTATGAGCCAATCCCAATTTCAATACCTACTCCACATGTAGTCTCTGGAGCACCTCCACCCACGATGCCTTCTCACTTAGGTGACTTGGCAACATTTGCTCAATCTATTGGTCAATCTATTGCTGAGAATATGCATAACATGCCTGATAGAGAGCCTAGAAGTAAGGCAGTACAAATAGCCAAGCTCACACAAAAATTTAGTGGAGACGGGGATGTGAGAAAGCATATCGAAGTGTTTGAACAAATATGCGATTCTCTAGGAGAACACAATGACCTGCATAAGAGTAATTCTTTAAGCCTAACCTTAAGTGGGAAGGTAGGTGATTGGTCTAGAACCCTACGTGTGGAAGAAAAAACGATTTACCCTACTCTTAGGAGACTGTTCTTGAAAGAATACATATGAGAGGGAGTGCTTTGGGGTGTAGCCTCTTAGCTCCAGAAACCCCAATGAGAGGAAGGAGAGTCGGTGAGAGACTTTATTAGTCGCTTGAAGCATTTGAATTCTCGTTGTAATCCAAATGAGTGCTTCAATAATAATCAATTGCTGAATAGATTCATTAGGGGATTACGACATGAGGATATCTACAATGGCCTAGTCATTAGAGGTATCACCACTTGGGAAGCACTCACCACCAATGCGATCCAATTGGAGGATAATCTAACGATTCAAGGAGAAAGAGTGTCTGTTGAGTCTAAATCTATTAGCTCACAAGCATCATGGCATCAGCCAATGACCCTAAATCCTATTGCTAAGGAGACAAAGATATCTGAGATGACTTTATCAAATCTCACCAAGGCTATTCAAGAGAGTCTTAGAGACAATCGTGCTCCACAGAACAATCATGTGTATCCAAGAAGGGAGCAACAATGGTGCTCAGTATGCTATGGACCGCATAGTACTAGTGAATGCCCTACTTTTAGAGTAAAATTCAATGGGAACTGCAATGCTTGTGGGAGGTATGGTCATCAAGATAAGGATTGCATAGTATTTAAGCGCACGATGGCCAATAGACCAACCTTAGCATGGACAGACACACCTCGACTGCCTGCATTGATCCCGACCCCCATCTCTTGAACAAACCACACAACACATGGTCCCTAGGGCCCAAAATGTTGTTCAAACAACACCCTTACCACCTCCAGTGCTAGGACTGCAACCACCACATCCGAGAATCACTTCTGTGAATCAAGTGGGGTGTGAGTCATCTATTGCTTGTTTGGAAGGCTGTGAGGAAGATATAGATCCTAATATTGCCTATGGGATAGATGTGCTTGAAGAAAGTCCACAATACTACATGAAGGACTATTGCAGACAAGTCAAACCTGTATATCAAGTAGCTGCTCTTGCGGCAAGAGGCCAAAATACCAATTACATTTCTAAGAGACCACCTCTTCAATGCTATGAGTGTGGAGGTCCCAATCGTGTAGCCGAGTGTCCTATTAGGCTACAAAAGAATTCCACACTAATGCAAACCAATCAAGCGAGCACGTCTACAATGCCGATACTCATGTGTAATCTATGTGGCATAGATCATTTGATTGCCCAATGTCCAAATAATCCAAATGCACCGAAGATCACGCCATTAAACTTGATTGAAGTTACCGAAGAGCCATCACAAAGTACACATGTGGTACCGGTATAAACGTACTCACACGATCGATGCTCCAAAAACAAAATTATATTCTTGAGAAAAGAGACACGGTATCAATTGCCCAATCTCAGAAAAAGAAGAAAACACAAAGGAAGAGATTGCAAAAAGCAGCGAAGTCAGACCCTAGTTCAAAGACCAACATACGGACGTGTGAAGACCCCGTATATATGAACGACGCTGAAGAGGATTCTGATTCAGGTGAAACCATGGAGAGAAAAACGACCACTAAGATAGAAACCAACAAGGAAGATATTCATGAGCCACAATGGCCAAGATCCAAGAAGAAGATAGGAACTTATCCAAACCCTGCAGAGGAGATTGAGCGAGTCAAGCAATTAAGGAGTTTGGTAGAAGATACCCAAAGGGATCTAGAACCAACACCTAGGCAGATCCAAATTACAAACACCGTGTTCCCTACACAACAACAACCTCACCAAGTCCATAGACCCTTAGCCATACCTAGTGTCATCCAAGAAGAAAGTGACTTAAATTTGTGGGAAAGTGGGCGTACTCACTTCTTGATGGAAAGAATGTTTACAGAGGGACTACTTGATCCTATCGAAGAAATGGAGATACCATCTTCCCCATGTCAAGGGATTCAAGGCCAAAAGGTGCCGTTAAACATTGCCAAATTGATGGATTTCATGTCTTCAGAAGTTAGAACCACCATCATGTCCGAACTATATAAAGACCCTGAGCTAGTCTCAGCTCTTCAAGCCTTCCTCAATGGAGAACTAAATCTTGGGATACCACAATTTGCAGAGATGGATGGAGCTGGGGAGATGCCAATAGAGGAGGAACACTTAGATCCACAACCCAATGTAGATGAGAACCTTGTTATAGAAATACCTATTAACAAGTTGGAACAATACTTTGAGGGTGATGAATCCAATGCGATCATACCAATCACTACTAAGGGATTAATTGTGAAGGGAATCCTTGATGGTGGCGCTGGAGTTAGCATTGTGACTAAAAATTGATGGGAAACTATGGGAAGACCTCACCTTGCGACCACAACCATAGTAGTGAAGATGGCCAATGGGTCTATTGTTAAACCTATTGGGATACTAAAAGATCTCAAGATCAAGGTCTTTGGACATAAAGATTTACTTTCATTGTTATGGATTTCTCCAAACACACTATGGCATCGGAGATGATCTTAGGACGTCCTTTCATGAGGGAAGCAAAAATGGTGCATGACTGGTCTAAAAACCATGTCTACTTGCAGTTCCAAGATTCTGTCATTCGAGTGGATCTTGTAACTGGTCGAGCACATCCTCTAGGAAACAGATTTATAATTGATCATAGATCCGACACCACAGCTCACTCGGTCCCATTGTAGTATTGTTACACGTGTAAAGCGGACATTGATGTTGGGGAAGATTCTCCTTATATGGTTGTATTGCCTGGGATGACTGAGTCCGACAATGTGGATTGGGTCCACCTAGCAGCAACCATAGACACTTGGGGAAATAGGGGGACGACCTGGGTAACACCTAAGGGGATGAAATGCCCATACCCTTAAATATGCTAGAAGCAATGCATATAGCTTCTGATAAGACTCATCCTAATATAATGAAGAAAACATACAAGTGGGTCCCTAAATCTTCTTTAGAGACCATAGCTAGTGCTAAAAAACAAAATCCTTGTAAGAAACGTCCGACTCGCTCTAAAAAATGTAAAAGAAACGTTGCGTTGGATTCCTAAACGACTATTGGAATCCCAAGGCTACTATCAAGGAAATGATCAAATGTGGGTGCCAAAACGTAGATTGTGTTCTTACTTGTCACCTAACCTATGTGAGCCCAATCCTATAGATCCAGAACGAATTGACAATCGTGGAAAGAAAAAAATCACAGAATGCTACACACCCGCTCCAGAGCTAGTTTGGGTAGCGAAGAAAGAACAATTTGTTCCACCTAGCTCAGGAAGGGGGGAGTTCCATGAAGCTTATAGCTCCTCATGTAATGCATCCATAGAGGTAAAAGCTTCTTCAGAGCCTCCACCTACAATAGTGGACCTCCATAAAGCTACAAAGGAATCCACACCTCCCAATGTTCAAGAATTACCTAATGAACCACTTCAAGTTCGATCCTAGGAGAGTACCTTACCACCCTTGCAACTCGATGAGGCACCTAAAGTAATAGAAAAATACTGGCAAAAATCCTCACCTATTACCAACTGGAACAATTGGTTTCAAAGGGTGATGAGCACATTTCAACCGGTATGATCTACCCAAGGAAGGGGGGAGTGTTTGCTGACATCCATCATTCACTTGCTTCCCTCTCAACCTTCCCCCTGACCTCTCAATCTCCCAATCTTAGGGAATGCATATATAAAGCCTTATACTCACAAAAAACAGAAAAAAAGTAAAGAGCAAGAGCAATTAGCAAACGAGTATGCACAATAAAAGTCAAAACATTGACCCAGACCTACACATTCACATTCGGTACACTGAAACAGAAACCTATGTCATAAAACACCTTTGATCCTCATCACTCGAGTGATGGAGGGTAGGTAGGATTAGTACGATAGGAGTGTTTCTGTTTTAGAGTTTAGTGATTAGCAAAGTTCTTTCTTCCCACTGATGTGCCTCCTAGAGATATTCTTTGTGTTTCATAGTGTGTACAAGAACATGTTGCTGTGGTTAGGATTTGGACCTTCATGGCATCTTTCTCTCGTTCACACTTCAATGTTGTAACGGCCGACACTGCTTTCAAGGGACAACAACCTCTGTTTCTCCCTTGATTGGGAATTTGAGGCTTCATGTCCAAAGCTATGTCGACAAAGAAGATTTTTTCATCTCTCTTCTCCAACATAAGGATGCTATCTTAGGGGCACCATGGTTTGATCGCATGGCTGTCAACTTGAAGTTCCCTAAAATGAGAATCTACTTCACCTACATGGGAAAGAACATGTATATAGATGCTAGTGAGTGTGGTTGCACTATTCCACTTGTAAATCCTCTTGCTCTTGATAAGTCAATGAAGAGCTCAGTTTCCATAGACATGATTTTTGTCAAAGAGTCTCTAAACGATCCTAATGTTTCATCAAATGTAAATGGTAGGAATCAAGAAGAGTTAGACTTGTCTACTTTTCTAAAAGGATTCCAAGATGTGTTCATCGATGATATCTCTATGGACTCACCTCAAAAACGAGGGGATGATGACCATTGAATTGAGCTCCTTCCAAGAAGCTCACCGCCTAACAAACCTCCTTATTGAGTCTCTCAAGCTCAACAAGAAGAGATCATGAGGCAAGTACATGAATTGGTAGACAAAGCGATAGTGAGGCCTAGTTCCTCTCCCTTTTGTTCTCCAGTCCTTTTAATGCAAAAGAAAGATGGTACATACCATATCTGTGTGGACTATGAAGCACTAAACCATATCTGTGTGGACTATGAAGCACTAAACCATATCACTATCAAAAATAGATTTCTTGTGCCTCGAGTAGAAGATCTATTTGATAAGCTACAAGGCTCTACCTACTTCAATAGGATTGACCTTAAAATTGGCTATCATCAAATAAGAATAGTGGATGAAGATATCCTGAAGACCGTGTTTCGCACAACATTTGGTGTTTGTGAATATCTAGTCATGCCTTTTGGCTTGACTAATGAACCAGCTATGTTCAATCGTCTAATGGAAATTCACTGGAGTGTTCTTTGATGATATCATCATATACTCCAAGTCTTTGGAGAAACATAAGCAACATCTCCAAGTGATGTTTCAAGCATTGAGGGAGAACAAGCTTTTTCTCAAGACATTCAATACCTAGGTCATATTATCTCTCAAGATGGTATCCATATGGATCCATTGGAGTTAGAGGTAATAGAAGCATGGCCTAATCCAAGGAATTTACTTGAGCTAAGAAGCTTTATTGGTATGTGCACATGTACTATAAACGCTTCATAGAAAAATTCTCTCAAGTAGCAAGACTACTACATGACTTAACTAAGATGAATGTTAAGTATGTATGGACTTCTAAGGAGCAAAATTCTTTTGACAAGCTCAAGAAGAAGATGACCTCCAAACCAGTCCTCATTCTTCCGGATCTCTCAAAGCCATTTGAGGTCCAATGTGATGCTTGTGGTCATTGCCTTAGAGCAGTTTTTCTTCAAGAAGGCATGCCATAGCATATGAGAGCCGAAGGCTCAATACGGATGAACGAGTCTTGGGAATTTATGAGAAAGAGATTTTAGGTGTTCTACATGCCCTAGACACATGGAAGCACTATTATTGGGGACTCCATTTATTCTATGAACTGACCACCAAAGTCTCAAGTACTTCATGACGCAAACCAAGCTTTCCGACAAACAAATGAGGTGGGCAAATTTTCTTTCGCAATTTAATTTTCATATTGATCACATTATTTATAAGCACAATTAAGTGGCTGATGCACTTTCACGCCGACCAAAAGTTAATGTGGTTTCTATAACTGCTCACAATGATCTATCTTCTATGATAGATGAGTATGCTACCGACCTTGACTTTAGAGACATAATGTTAGCCCTTGCTTTGGGGAAGAAAGAGGAACCATTCAACTTACAGGATGGTTATCTTCTCCACGGAAATAGGCTGTGTGTTACCAATTTCCTTTGTGACAAAGTTATGTATGGATCCCATGCTCCTCCCTATGTGGGGCATAGAGTCATTAAACCTACTCTTCGTGGAGTCGAGACGTATTTCTATTGGCCTACCATGAAAGTGGACATACAAGGGTATGTTTTAAAATGTATAGTATGCCAAAAGACCGAGTATGATAGAGGGAAGCAACCTGAATTACTCCAGCCATTGCCTATCCCCAATTCACCATGGGAGAGTATATCCATGGATTTCATCTTTGGATTACCCAAGTCTATCCATGGGAACACGGGAATATGGACAATAGTCGACAGGTTTAGCAAGCAAGCACACTTTATTCATGTCAAAAAGACTATTAAGGCACACAAAATGACAACTCTCTTCATATCTCAAATTTTCAAACACCATGGATTACCAACATCCATCATGTCAAATAGAGATCCTAGAATGACCAATAATTTTTGGAAAGGTCTCTTTGAAAACCTAGGAACAAGATTGAATTTCTCTTCGGCCTATCACCCACAAACAGATGGCCAAAATGAGATAGCCAACCTTATGATACTCGATCTACTCAAGACTTATGTTACCGAAGTATATCAACGCTCACAATGGGAAAAATACTTACCTCTTGTAGAGTATGCCTACATACTTCTACGAGAAAAGCACCTTTTAAGATCATAGAGGAAAGACCTAAAAGTTTGTTGCTACTTAAATTACATGGGAAGATCTTTGCTACTGATGAGTATAGCCGTGACCTACAAGAATCTTATTAAAAGATTAAGGAGGCTATATCCATCTCTCAATAAAGGTAAAAAGATGATGCTAACAAGCGCAGAAGGGCCTTAAAGTTCAAAGAAAATGATTGGGTCTTACTTAAGTTTCATAAGGCTTGATTAAGGCAAACAACGGGCAAAAATCCTACGGGCCATCAAAAGTATTATGCTAAGCTAGCAAAAAAATACTAAGGTCCTTTCAAAATCTTGAAGCCTATCAATGAGACGCCTTACCAACTCAAGTTGCCCAACCATTGCCTCATTCCAATGCTTTTCATGTGAGCCTACTCAAGCCCTACAAAGGAGAGTCACCAAGTGAACCAATTCTTGAAGACCCTCCCGAATTTGAAGACCAAGAAGAGGTGCTACAACCCGAAGCTATCCTTCATCATGAACACAAGGTACTACGATATCTTATTAAGTTCAAAAATTATCCTTTTGAAGATGCTAGATGGTTGCAAAGAATACAACTTAAGGATAGTATGAACCTTGTCAATGCTTACAATGCTACATTAGAGTAAGCAAATGTACAAATTTCTTTTAAATGACCCATGTTTTTTTCTTATAAGACAAGTTCTCATTTTAATTGTGCACAAATTTAAATAGTATGCATACTTAGAATCATGTTTGCAATGGAGACGTCTCTCAAACACCAAGTAGAATTTGTCACTCTACTTGGGAGAATGAAATGGACTAAAGAGCAGACATGCTTGCGGTAGCTATGTCTCCCAAGCACCAAACGGATTAGTCATCCATCTTGGAAAGATGTCGTAGGGTAAAAAGGGATCCTCTACCCACTAAGTAAAATTGACTAATGACTAAGGCTTTATCTCTTCTACCTCATAGTCGAGGACGACTATGATTTCAAGAGAGAGGTAATGTCATAAAAGATAATATCTAACAAACCCAAATGATTTTCTCATATTAAATTGATCATTTAATGTGGGAGAATAATCGGGAACAAAGGTTAGATATAGACATGTGCTTATAGATCTATCTCAACACGGGGGCCAATGGTAAAGGGGCCCAAATGAGAGATGGTATATCAAAGAGCAAGGCTAACCAAAGGAGCATAAGACCTTAGGATTAGCTTCATTGAAGACCTCCAATAGTTAGTGTTAAAAGTAATTTGACCTTAGGTAAGTTAGGGTTGTGCTTGAGGTGGGAACCCGGCCCAAGCTTAAGGTGCTTGAGGTGCTTTTCGTGCTTGATGACTAAGGTGCTTGAGGTTCTTGTCATGCTTGATGACTAAGGTGATTGAGGGCTTGTCGTGCTTGCTGATTAAGGTTCTTGAGGTGCTTGTCATGCTTGCCGACTAGGGAGCTTGAGGTGGGAACATCACCCAAGCTTGAGGTGCTTTTTCATGCTTGCTGACTAAGGTGCTTGAGATAAAAGTGTGTCAAAAATTCAAGATCCAATCCCTACAAGGAGGGGGCAAGCCCTACAAGAGGGGGGATGAGAGAGAACACACACACTCACACAAGGCATGCTTGGTACAAAGAAAGCAAAAGGGACACTTGTCAAGTTCCTCCTCATGTTTCCCTGATGGTGTGCCTGAAGCCTATTGGTTGGCCACCCAAGGGGTCCAATGATAATTTAGTGGAATCAATTAATTAGTTTAGCATTTTTCAAGTCCTCTCTCTCAAAAGGGAAAGGGGGACACTTGTCCCAAGGCTACCCTTGTTGCTTGGTATGACTCTTTCTTGTGATTGACTAGGCCTAGAGGGGTCCAATGAGCTTCAAGCATGAGCTACAAGGGGGGGTTGACCAAAGCAAGTAGGGAGCCTAATTAGGGGTTAATACTCACACACTGTGAAGTGCAAAGTATAAGAGCTCCCTCTCCTTCTCCAAGCAAGTAGAGAGGTTGAGAGCCTACACCAGCACTCTTGGCTATGGAGTGCAAATCCAACCAAGACCCATGCTTCAATGCTTAAAGCTTGCCATCTTCTCCATCTTCATTACTATGATATTATGTATGCTAGCAAGAAGAGTGATGACAAGTGAGGTACTAATTCTTTCTCCTATGAAATGTTTCTTCTTCCTCTTCTCTACCCTCATTCCCTACTAGCTCCCTCCACCTTCGAAAGTGTTTGAGGTCCTTGGACTGAGGCTTGGGATAGTTAATGCTTTCTTCAAATTTTATGTTATGCTCGTGATGCATGAAGCTTTCCATCTTCATTACATCACCTAGGTCACAAGGAGCACAAAGATTGTATATTGTAACAAGTCTCTCTTGATGGGATAAACTATAATACAATGCCTATTGGAGGGGGACCGGCTCCACATAAATCCAGTCCTCAATTGTTGTCATGTTCTCTAAATTCTCTCTCTTGCAAAAGTATTGCTTATGTCAAGTTAACTAAATTCTATGTTTATGTTGCTACCATCAATTACGTTCACCCACTATGCTCACAAAATAATTTCACAAAAGTACTCTCTCTAATTTCCGCTACTCTCAAGTTAATAGGCCAATTCTATTTCACATATTCTCCACATAAGAAATATGGCTTGGATAAGGATGTCCGTAAGAAGAACATCCTTCAAGTATGAGATGTACTTGTGTGTGGAGGTAACAGAAACAATTAGCGACATGAGTGAGAGGGACCCTCATTAACCTTGGTTCACACTGTCTAAACCAAACTTTGCAAACCTGAAAGAAACAACTAGAAAAACCCTAGGTGTTGCCTTTGCAATCAAAACCCCTTGGTTATTTTCTGCAATGTCAAATTTCTTGGTTAGACTTTGCATGAAAAGTGCACAACCTAACAGCTAACAATGACCAACACAATTTATCGTGTATAGTAGTTATTGAAGTCATCTTTTCAAGTTAAACTTGTCGAGTACCCCTTGGTAGCTTGTGGACTTCCTTCCTTGAAAGTGTAAGTGTGAAGGTTCCAAGAATTGACCATCAACACTTAGTAAGTGATTTAGTAATCACGAGCTGAGTCTTACCCAAAATCTGTGCTTGTATAGACACTCTCAGTGCTATAGACAAATAATAGATCCACTCAAAGTGGAGTTATATTCACAACTAGATCTTTTCTAGACCTGAAAGTCCATAATCTTGGGTTTTTGTGAATAGCCTTGCTATCTAAAATGCTTGCTCCATCTATACAACTTGGTAGAGATAAGCCTTTACGTGTTAAGACTTTCAAAAAGACAACTTGATCTTCACACTTAAAGTATGTAGTGCTAAAATAACACCAAAAAAATCAGTAATGGCAAGACTCTTGCTTGCCTATTAGGATCGATGGGTACTCAGTTGGATAGAATTGTTCAATATTGAAAGCAATCTCATTGATGGATTACAAACAGTTGTCTTTTAGCCATGTCTTGTAGCCCTTCATAAATATATGGCTCTTAGCCCTTCTTGTTACCATATTGACATAGAAAGATTTTAGTAAAATCATGCCTGATTTCACTTTTTTCGTAGAGAATTACGGGGGGGGGGGGAGGGAGAGAGAGAGAGAGAGAGAGAGAGAGAGAGAGAGAGAGAGAGAGAGAGAGAGAGAGAGAGAGAATGTTGGGTTGAGGAAAATCTATTATTCTACTGTGTTGTATGCCCTCTATGTATATCTCTGTGTAGACAATGGTTGTGTTGTAGCTTATCCTATAAGCGTACAACAATGTGCTTGTAAAACGCTCTCGTAGAGAGAGGTAACATAAGTCACATCTTGACCCACTTACCTTGTAAGTGGTCGTAACTGTATTAGGTGAATTAAATATGCCACTTTGCCTATGAATAAACATAAATAAAAAATGTTTAAAGACATCAATAACTTACCTCTTCCTTGACATAGTAGCTAGTGTTATAGCAAAAGCGTAAACAAAAATGAGATGGAATTATGTCTACCTCACTAACATGCTGTGCATGTAGAGGTGTAAACACGAGGTGTAAACACTTGGTGACAATGATGGCCCCTATAGATTGAGCCAATACCAAAAGTGCCTTGCACAAGCAAAATGGATACATCACAATTTGCCATTGTCATACGTAAATTGTGAGCTTATATCCTCATTGTGCCAGATCCCACAACTGTGTGCCAATGTTGTTGATTTGAAGTCAACAATAGGATATTGGCACAGGCTAGAAGCCTTGCTTCTCATTGTTACCATATACATGTGGTAGTGATGTATGTGAACACACTAGGACCGTCGGGGCATTTCCCTCTTTAGGAGGTTTTTTTCCCCCGAGAATTGTATATACGCCCATCACTCTAGGGCTATCTATCTTTCCATTGCATACTAAGTAACACACCCTCTATTGTGTGCCTTGAGCTTCCTTCATCTTCTCCCATCTATGTGCATTTCTCTGCAACCCTAATTCCAACAATTGGTATCAGAGCAGGTTGCTTCCTCCCGGGCTTAGCCGCCAGCTGCTCCAGCACACGCCTGCTCACTTTCTCCAATTTCAGTGAGCTTTGGAAAGCGTTCGCAGGTCGACAAAAATTTCAGGTGAGCTTGTTGAGCTCAATCTGCTCAGATTTTTAATTCGGGCTCATTTTGGCCTCTGTTTCCATTACAGGCAATAATGCACGGGCTATTTCATCATTTTGTGCAGAATTTCTGTCATTGTTGTTTTCTATATAACAGGTGCCTCATAGTCTTCTACGATTTGTGCTATATAGCACATGTTTTTCCCGCTCCCTTTCTCCTATTTTCGGGTAGTTTTCACATCAGATGCAACATTTATCATGGCTGACAACAACATAGATGTGTTCAAGATGTTTGATGCTGAGGACAGGTTGGATGGGGACAACTACCCTATGTGGGATTATATAATGCAACATGTTCCTGTGTCAAAGGGTGTCTGAACATTGTGCAGGGCATTGATGTACGTCCTGGTTCTGAGGATGTTGCAGGTCTTGCTGCAAGGATTGCTGGTATTAGAGTTGTTTTGCCTACGGTAGAGCAAGCTCGTTGGGATGTAAAGGATGCACAGGCTCATGCATTGATTGCGTTTTCTGTGAAGCGCACCATTGTTCCTCACATTCATTCAGCAAAATCTGCAAAATAGGCTTGGGATATTCTAGCAGGTCTTTATGCAAGCCGCAATGAGGCTAAAATTGCTTTGCTGCATAAAGAGCTGGAGTCGAAGATTATGCATGAGGAAGATGATATGGACACTTTCCCTGCTGCTGGTGTCAAGGATATCAATGAGCAACTATTGTCTGCTGGTGAAGTCATTTCAGACAGTTACCTTGTGCAGACTGTTCTTGATGCCTTACCAGATTCCTACGAGACTTTTGCTAGTACTTGGAGATTGATGACCCAAGGAAATCCTGAAGTTGTCAAGTTTGATGCATTATGCACATTGTTGTTGCAAGAGTCACTTTCCAAAGAAAACAGAACTAGGCAGCGTGCAGCTAAACAGGATTTTATTGCTTCTCAAAGAAAGGGTGGTAACAACAATTCAACCACTTCTTATGGTTCTGTTGCGAGTGGAAAAACTTCTATTCCTAATGCTTCTGTTGGAAGCAATTTGTCTAGAAATTCTGGTGATAAGGGGAAAAAGAAGATGCGTTGCCATTATTGTAAAGCTAATCATCACTTGATCAAGTCGTGTCCTAAGTTGAAGGCCAAAGAGGCTAAGAAGAAAGAGGGTGGTTCCACTGAAAATGTTGGTTCCACTACAAATGCAGCCATTGTTGAGTCTTCTGTGAAAGGAGATTGTGTTGTTGATGTTGATGCAAAATGGGCTTTTAGTGTAGAGTGCACTTACAATCCTGTTGTCCATGATGCATGCTTGTGAGTTGCTGCAGATTCACATGTGTGGTATTTCGACAATGGTGCTACAAAGCAGATTACCTCACATGGTGAATTTTTTACCTCTCTCAAATCTATCCATCATGGGAATCCAGTCACTTGTGCCAACAATGCCTCTTATCTGGTTCAGGGAGTTGGAAAGATTGTGCTTACTGCTGCACATGGTCGTTTTTTCACACTTGTTGATGCACTTTATGTACATGGGATCAAGAAGAATCTCTTGTCTGTATCCGCGCTTGCAAGACTTGGACTTGTAGTCAAATTTGTGGATGACAGATGTACAGTTCATGATCTCAGTTTTGGTGATGAAATTGTTGCATCTGGCCTTTTGTGCCGTGGGCTGTATAAGCTCACTTTGTATGACAAGTGTGGACAAAATTTTGCAAATGTTGTTGTAGATTCAAGGGCTATTTCAGATGTAAAAATTTGGCATGCACGTTTTGGTCATCTGAATTTTGTCAGTTTGTTGTGTTTGCAAAAATCTGATATGGTTGCTTCTTTGCCGCCTCTTGAAGCACCTGTCAAACATGTTTGTGAAGGCTGCATTTTGTGTAAGATGCAACATTCTAAGTTTCCAAAGGATGGTTCGGGCCACATGCAGGTTGCAGCTTGTGCATAGTGATGTTTGTGGGCCCATGAAAACTCCATCCTTGGGAAATTACCTTTACTTTGTGACTTTCATTTTGATGATTACTCCAGGCATGCATGGGTTTTTCCGCTTAAAGCAAAGTCCGAAGTTTTTATGTGCTTTAAACAATTTCTCGCTATGGCTGAAAATGTCTCAAAATGTACTATGGGCACCCTCCGTTCCAATTGAGGGGGGGAGTATATGTCTCATGAATTCAATGCATTTCTGGCTAGTGCTGGGATAAAACACCAATGTAGAGTGCCTTATACACCTCAACGAAATGGTGTTACTGAGAGGAAAAACAAGCCACTGAAATGGCACGATGTATGGTCAAAAGTCAAGCTTTGCCGCATTCTTTTTGTCTTGAGGCCATCATGTGTGCCACTTATGTACTTAACAGGTGTCCTACGAAATCCTTGCAGTCTATTACTCCATATGAAGCATGGCATGATAGAAAGCCTTCTATTGAGCACAAGCGTGTTTTTGGCTGTTTGGCATATGCTTTGGTGCCACAAACACATCAAAGGAAATTGGATGATAAGGCTGTCAAATGTATTTTTGTTGATTATATGCTGAAAGCAAAGGTTACAGGTTATATCATCCGCAAACAAAGCATATTCTGGTTTCACGGGGATGTAGTGTTCAGCCCTTGCTATCATGTACTAGAGACAGTAATGTAAGCTCACATGACATTTATGACACTTTGTTGCCTCTTTTCACTAGTGGAAATACAAAAGTAATTTCCAATGAGGCAAATGTACAGCCTATGGGGTTTCTAAAAATGTTACAGATCAGCCTATTACTGATGCAGGTGTACATGATGTACTTGATGAGGAAAGGGCTGAAAATGAGCAGACTAGAGGTATGCCAAAATGGCTGGTGCACACTTTGCGTGACAGTAAATTGGATGCACCTTTGTCTAGTCGTACTCGTTCAGGCTCTCGCCATGCATCTTATGCATCAGATTGTTATGCTTTGGTTGTGTCTAGCTTACATGATGTTGAGGAGCCTCTATCTTTTGATGAAGCACAGAATTCAAAAAATTGGATGGCTACCATGCAATCAGAATATGATGCACTTATAGAGAATGACACATGGACTTTATGTGATTTGCCTCCTGGCAAAAAAGCCATTGGTACGAAGTGGGTTTACAAGTTAAAACGCAAGCCGGATGGTGAGATCGATCGCCATAAGGCTCGACTTGTTGCAAAGGGTTATGCACAGCAAAAAGGCATAAATTATGAAGAGACTTTTTCTCCCACTTGTCGTATGACTACTGTGAGTTTTCTATGTGCATTGGCAGCTCATTTTGGTTGGGATGTACATCAATCAGACATTGTTACTGTTTTCTTGAATGGTGACATATTTGAGGAAGTTTATGTAACGCAGCCTCGCGGTTTTGTCATAAAAGGACAAGAGGACAAAGTGTGCAGATGTAAGAAGGCTTTGTATGGGTTGAAGCAATCTCCTCGTGCTTGGTATGTAGCTGACACTCATTTGGTTAAACAAGGCTTTCGTAACAATCCAACAGAAAGCACATTGTACGTAAAGCATGAGGGTGGTGTACTTCTCATTGTGGTTCTTTATGTCGATGATTTGCTAATCATTGGACCAAATGAGAGACATATTGCTGAATTTAAGGCTGATTTGAATGCTACTTTCAAGATGAAAGATTTGGGTTTGTTGCATCATTACTTGGGTATACAGTTTAAGCAGTGTGATGGTGGTATTGCCTTGTGTCAGAAATGTTACATAGAGACATTGCTATGTAAGTTTGGACTTGAGGATTGCAAACCTATTGCCACTCCCATGGAAACAGGTTTGAAGTTGAGTCTACATGATGCTGGCGATCCTGCTGATGTCACTCTTTACCATTGTTGTTGGCTGCCTCATTTATGTATGCAACACAAGGCCAGATATTTAGTTTGCAGTCTCACAGTTCAACAGATTTATGCATACCCAAGGGTCTAAGCACTGGCAGGCTGTCAAGAGGATTCTCCGCTACCTTAG
This sequence comes from Adiantum capillus-veneris, assembly GCF_014529385.1. Lineage (NCBI taxonomy): Eukaryota > Viridiplantae > Streptophyta > Polypodiopsida > Polypodiales > Pteridaceae > Adiantum > Adiantum capillus-veneris. The sequence continues at coordinate 153,240 of NW_028221418.1, read as the reverse complement.
TGGCACTTTACATCTTGGCTTGTTTTATGCCAAGGGGGGATCATTGCCGCCACACTTACATGCTTTTTCAGACTCAGATTGGGCTGGTTTTTTTGACACGCGAGTGTCCACAAGTGGTTTTTGTTTCATGCTTGACAGTTCATGTATATCATGGTTGAGCAAGAAGCAACCTACTGTGGCCACTTCGAGTTGTGAGGCTGAGTACAGGATAGTCTTCACAGCTACGGTTGAGTGTGTATGGCTCAGACGCCTTATGGTGGTGGCTGACTTGGGTGTTGGATAGGACACTGCCAACCCTATCTACAATGAAAGTCAGAGAGCATTGGTAGTTGCAAGAACCCAATTTTTCATGCTCGCACAAAGCACGTTGAGGTGCATTACCACTATGTCAGGGAGAGGCTCTCAGCAGGAGAGATCAGCTTGGCTTATGTGCCAACACAGGACAACCTTGCAGATATTTTTACGAAGGATTGTCTTGTGAGAAGCTTGAATCTTTCCGCAAAGCTTTGGGCTTCCCTTTGTAGATTGATCATGTCCTCAGGGCATGGCACTTCCCTTTACTCATGTGCGAGCTCTCTCGTTCACCGCATCACTCCAAGGGGGATTTGTTACCATATACATGTGGTAGTGATGTGTGTGAACACATTAGGATCGCCGGGGCATTTTTTCCCTCTTTAGGAGGTTTTTTCCCCCGAGCATTGTATATACGCCCATCACTCTAGAGCTATCTATCTTTCCATTGCATACTAAGTAACACACCCTCTATTGTGTGCCTTGAGCTTCCTTCGTCTTCTCCAAGTTGTGTGTGTTTCTCTGCAACCCTAATTCCAACACTCATGAATGTTGTCAAAGCATTTTGCTTTGTACAATAGGCAATCCTTGCCAACTTAAAGGTTAAAATGTATGAAATCAAGAAAACTTGAAATTGTCTAACCTGGTTGCTCTACTGTGTCAGTTGTCTTAAGTTTTTGAAATTAAAATTTGCTTGAATCTAGCTCATAGCCATATCTATTGCATGAGAGAGAGTTGTCATATGCACCATATACACCGTCTTGGAACATAATGAAATAAACTGCAGACACTTGCCAAGTCTCCCCCCAAGTTTGTATACTCATAGCATATTCCAAACGTGGTAAGTCTTGTCTTTGCATGATATTTCTCAGTTGCCCCACTTTGGACGCTACCATTGCTCATAGCTAATAGATACTCTTGCTCATAGACAGACATCATAGCAAAAGAAAGTCAACCTTGTAGATCATTCACAAAAAAATGAACTTGTCTAATTGTAGATCTTTAGAACAATTCTTGCAAGTTATGCATCTTGTACCTACTTGGCTTGATGATTGTCATCATTGATCATTCAGAGACGTCCATTGCATACCATAGTTATCAAGCACATGCTCAATAAACAAAAATCAATTGCATACCTCATTAAGTACACCTGCCAATTGGTCTTGCCGTCGTAATAGTCCTTCACCAAGGGGTCCATTGCCTCAGCAGCATTTAGAGATTCTTTCTCACCAAGCACATGGCTAGAGCCCTCCTCTTGCATCAAAGTTTTTGTCACAATTTCCTTTGCCTTACACATTTGCACCTTTCTTGTGCTGGCACATTTATCCACACCGAGAACTCATGCAACCATTTCTTTGGTTTTATCGATGAGCCCTTTTGATGACCCATCCCTCATGTCATGTTGGTGAGTTCCTTGATGTACCATTAATGTGCTCATGAACTCATCCCTTGGCATGACATAATATACAAAGCAATCACATGTATGCAAACAAATAGGCGGTTGACCGCAATAGTGGCAAGTAAGCTTGTCGCCAAGTCCGTCACAAAACTCGCCCACGCAAGGTAATTTTAGCATGCTCTACCATTGAAATGCGTTGTGTTTGACTTCCCAAAATTAACCAATTTGGAACAACTTTAATTAAGACATTTTAGAGCACCTGCACAGTGACTTTTGCGACACACTCCAAGAAATGCAATATTTGAGGTTTGTGGTTTGATCCAATGGTGTGGTTCATACTTATGTTCCATAGCATCCATTGGATGAACCTTTACTAAGGTTGGTGGAAACTCAAACACCATGTTATTATTGTACACCTTTGGTATTTTTGACACTCGGTTGATTTCCACTATCTTTACTAAGGTCGGTGGAAACTCAAACACCATGTTATTATTGTACACCTTTGGTATTTTTGACACTCGGTTGATTTTCACTATCTTTGAAAGAAGCTTCATCAAAGTGTTGGGCTTTGTCATTGCATTAAAAATGACAAAATACTATTTGTACTGCTTATCTCAATAGAGTTTTGCAATGCTTGCTCTCCAAAGAGTTGTTCCTTTCTTGGACTAGTAAGGTCTATGTAGGGAACATCCACCAATGGAGCAGCCATGCCACTAGAATTTGAGTGTGTCATCTTTGACTAGCACCACAAACTTTGTAGAAAGAGATTCGTCCACAACATAAAATTTGTCTCCCAAGTGATTGCTTGTTCTCTCAATTGGCACTGTCAACTCTTCACTCCCAACCATGACAATTTCATGCAAAGCAAAAGAAGGTCTAGGTAGGGAACATCCACCAATGGAGCAGCCATGCCACTAGAATTTGAGATCGTGTGAGCTTTAACTAGCACCAAAAACTTTGTAGAAAGAGATTCGTGCACAACATAAAACTCCTCTCCCAATTGATTGTTTGTTCTCTCCATTGGCACTATCAACTCTTCACTCCCAACCATGACAATTGCATGCAAAGCAAAAAAAGTTTGTGACGAAACATGCTCTTGTAGATATTTAACCCCAAAGATAATCTTCCCATTGGTAAAGAGAAAATCTCTTTTAAAAGAAGGGAAGACTATAGTGCATGACATGATAGTCGAGTAGAAATCTCTTGCAGGAGATTGAAATGATGAGAGTGAAAGTGTTTAGTTGCGTTTAGAGGAACTAAGAGCATTTTATATTGATCTTAGTAGTTATTAATAATATTTAAGAATTTTTGAAATCCATATTAATTTTTTTGTAGAAAAAATTTCATTGCCCTCCCTTGTTCTCTCTCTCTCTCTCTCTCTCTCTCTCTCTCTCTCTCTCTCTCTCTCCTCTCCGTGTGGACTACCCACATTCCCATCTCTCTCTTTGAATCTCTTTCTCTCTCCCTCTCTCTTTCTACGTGTGAACCGCCCCCATCCCCCCCTCCCTCCTCTTTCTCTCTCTCTCTCTCTCTCTCTCTCTCTCTCTCTCTCCATGTGAGTGAAACCCCACACCTCCCCCCTCGGTGAGGCAAGTGGGTAGACAGACATGCGAATAACCTCCCAACCATCTTATATATATAGGCCCCTAGCCCTCTTCCATATATAGACCCCTTTACTGCATGTGTGTCCGGCACATTGCCCGGGCCGTGCCCGTCTAGTCCTACCCTTGGCATGACATTACTCCCCCCTTGGAGAAGCGTTTTTGTCCTCGAAAACACAAGTGGTGGTATCTTCATAAGAACACTAATGTTTTCCGCCGTGGCATCCCGCATGGATCCAACGGTTCGTTGAATCGGAACCCGGTTCATTGGGAGGTTCAATGAAATCAAGAGTAGCATCTTGATTTTCTACATTCTTGTCCCTGTGCAACCATCTTGGTTAACCGACGCATAATCAAAAGCGAGTGAAGGCTCCATTTAGAACTCACTTGAGAATGCTAAATGAGTTATCACAACTAAGAGGTGTTTAAATGCATACCCAGGTTTCAGACTTTCTGAAGGTACTGGAATGTGCAATATAACCTCGGCTCATCTTTCCATGAAAGTACTATGCTGACATACTCATCAGCAACAACCAAGTCCTTGACTTGCTGTGGTTTCTTGCCAATAGTCAACCTCATCCAAACTGATGATTAAGGTTGATAACTTGAGAATAATAGGCAGAGACTAAAACTAGCCGTAACATGCCTTTCATCATATGAAGTAAACTCCAAACCAGAAAGGTAACCGATCCAGTTGTTTCACTTCTTGCTAACGTATGCACTTAGCATATCCTTTAGCATGGTATACTAACGTATGCACTTTGCAGATCCTTTAGTACTAAATAGAATGCTCGTAAGTTGCCCATCCTATGCAAGATGAATAGCAGCAATAAAAGTGAGGTGCTTTCCTCAACGACTTACAGAGAGTGGCCCACGACTGACGACAAACTATGACTCAATCATTGAGTATCCAGCCATATACTCGATATGGAATGGAGACAACCAACTAGGTTGAAAACAGATTGGAGTTTCAAGCAGCCAATCACGAACACCCATACTCAGCCATCACCTTGTATGGCAGGGTGTAAAATCATACTAAATTTGCAAGAGAGATTGCACTGGCAGTGCAAAAAATTGCAGAAACAATAATGTCCATGAATTTGCATTCCACTCCGAATAAATTTGTGTTAAACACTAGGGTCCATAACACCTAGTGTTCATGCATTTAACACAAACATATCCGAACCGCAATTCTATGACGAAACTTTGGACCATAATAGAATGTGACAACCCGGTCACACCTAGGTACCAACCATGAGACATTCTCATGAACATAGCATACTTTGCTATATGTGGAAACAACCCTCGGTTAAGGTGGTTTCACAACACTTGTAATCGTAACAGGTTTGTGCTTAGTACCCGACAATTTCTGGCCACTGAAATTTCTCCTGATACTGTGTGCTCAAAATGGTCGAATCCAAGGATGTGACCAGCACCTAGGGACTTTGTCGCGACACATTGTTAGATAGTTGGCGCTAGTGTCAGTCCCAGAGACTCATATTCTCCACATGTGGAATATGTCTCAAACAAGGATATCTAGAAAAGAGACATCCATCAAGTACGAGCTGGTACTTGTGTGTGGAGGTAACTACAAACACTCTGTGACAAGAGTGAGAGGGACCCTCATTATCTTGCTCCACACTGGCTAAACTGAACTCCTTGAGTTTCTAGACCATGTTGTATCCCATGTGACAACATGTGCCAAATCGAACCCTACACTAGGTTCGTAACAGCGTAATGTATAGTGGAAACTACGGTCCAAAACACTCTGTTCCAACATGCCCTTGGCATGGCTTTGAAACATTCAAGCGTATTCATACGACTTGCACTAGAAACCGTGAGTGTTGCCTACGCAATCCAACCCCTTTGATTAAAAGCTACGTAGTCAAACCCCTTGGTAAGACCCTTTGTAGAAACTACTCAACTAGCAGGTAACGGTAACCAACATAGTTAACCGTGTACATAATGATTGAAATCAACTTGAAAAGTTGAGTTTGTCCGCTACCGCGTGGTAGATTGCGGAATTATTTCCTTGAAAGTCTAATTGGAAGAGGTCAAATTGTGATCCTGAAGCAGATCAACTATGATCCTCAATGCCTATGGAGTGATGTAGCATTCACCCGTCGGGTCGTACCCCCAAATCTGTGCTTCCATAGACACTCGTAGTGCTATAGAGAGAGCAGAGCATCCACACAAGTGAACGGCCTAGCTCTTATGGACAACCATGCTGTCAGAACTGATTGCTGCATCTATACTTCCTTGTAGAGATCAGCGGCTATGGGTTGAAGATTATCAAAAACTCAACTTGAGTGTCGGCAAAAATGACACCCTAACATCCGTAATGACAAGACTCTTGCTTGTCTATTAACGTCGATGTGTACTCCCTAGGTATATCTGTTCAATCTTGAGAACAATCACCCAAAGAATGCCAATAGTTGGGTCTTACCCTTGGCCTGACAATGGCTCTTAGCCTGTGTGTCTCATAGCCGTTGTGCAAATTAGTGTTCAGTGGACGAACCGATGAAGACTAATTTGAGAAGATTTTTCATTTTTTCGTTACAGAGAGAGAGAACTAGAGAAGAAGAGCATGTTGGGCTGAGCAACTTTTCTTAAGGTTGTAGAGTGTGTGCCCAAGCTGTGTACGTTTAAGCATCTTATGCCTAACTTGTAGCTTATCGTATAAGCATTCCACAATTTTCCAATATGACGCTCTCAGCGAGAGAGGTAACAAAAAAGCACGAAACTCACTCCGACCCACCTACCTTGTAGGGGTCGTGATTGTATGAGTATGACTGAGCTGTGGCACTTTGCCCATAAAATAAGTCCTTAGTGTTGGTGCGTGTTAATAGCAACCAACAATCATGTTAAACATTCCTGTGAAATAATCCATCACGTATGCTGTCCTTGACAGAGTTGTGAGTGTGATAGTGGAAGCATAATGCATGAAGTGGTGGAATCCATGCCACCTGCTTAGCATGCCTTGCGTGCAGGGATTTCACTGGTAGTTGTTGCTGCAACCAGTTGTCATGAAATTCCAAAGGAAAAGCTCGCGTAAATGTGGCTCATAGCCAAATCTTCCGTGCAAGAGAGAGTTGTCGCATATGGATATATGCCCTCTTGTATCATATACATCCGTCGTATACATAATGAAATAATCTGTAAACAGTTTGCCAAAGCCTTCCCAAGTTTGTATGCTCATAGCATATGCCAAACGTGGTGAGTCACTATGCAAGATGCATAAATAGAAGCCTTACTTCACCTAAATCTGGTAGTGCTAATAGCCAACGGATGTGGCAAGCAACTTGCTGCCTTCAACAAGTCCAGTAATAGGCCATGTCGATCTCCTTGAGATACTGAAAAATTGGCCTTGCCTTTGAAAGAAAATGTAATCTGTGACGAGCGTGCGCTATCAAGGTACTCAGGAGAAGCCATGTTTCACATAACTATGTCTGGCCTCATTGCCAATAAATGCTATTGACGACAGATGTCATAGCGAATAGAGTCAACTGTGTCGATCAAGCACAGATAATGGACCTTGTCCAATTTTCCTATGTACCCCCTTGAAATGGTCATACTAGACAGATGTCATATCGAATAGAGTCAACTGTGTCGATCATGCACAGATAATGGACCTTGTCCAATTGTCCTATGTACCCCCATGAAATGGTCATACCATACAGTTGTAAAATTTCCCCAATGAATATGCTCCTAGCATACTCCAAATGTTAGCAAGACAAAAATGAAAGCTTTGCTTCGGACATTGCCCTTGTAAGTAGATACATGCCATGCATGATAAAAAGTCGCAAGGGTTAACTCTGGAGTGGTTTACTCAACACCATAGTGGTGTATGCACTTAATGAGCCTTGCTCAATGATCAGAACAACATGTTGAAGACCAAGTGAGCCGTGCTCGAGCATACAATTAGCAGTTGTACACTGAGAATGAATCAATCAAGAAAAGTGTAACAAGTCGTCATATCAAAGAAAGTCGACCTTGTAGAATGATAAATCTAGTGAAAAAGCAGTATCATACGTGCAAATGATGCATCTCGTACCTGTGTGACTTTATGAATGATAGCCGTGATCATTCAGTCCCATGCATACCAGAGTTATCAAGCACATGCTCAATAACTACTCTACTGCATGCTGTCAAGGGCCTTGCCCAAATTGCAACCAAGGTGGAATCGTGTGAGAACTTCCATGCTCTTACCTGCTAGGTTTGAGTGCCATGGTTCGTGATAATCACCACATGGTGCGGTTGACCGATGTATACGTATGGAAGCCTTGCTTCGCTGCAAGCCCAAACTACCATGCAAAACAACTATGCACGCATGAGCCGAAGTAGCCACCGGCCTTGCCGGTGCATCAAAGATCAAGCTCGGAAATTCGTTCTGTATGAGTCTACAAAGTAACATCACATAGGGATTAAGAAAATCCGTGGAATGATGAAAAAGCAAACCTAATGAGCATGGCGTTCATCCGTGGACGTGGCAAGCATATCCTCATCTTTGTGATTCCGTTGCGAGAAACAGCTTGTATGCCGCATAATCATCTCTACCAAGCTTTCCCTGTCGAAAACCATGTTGGTAACCGACGAAAATGCGAAAATGGGGATATCTCCATAAGCGGAATATCGAAATTTGCATGGCTCCTTGAGCAGTCTATGACTATGTCCGAAAAACCCTTGAGCCGTCTATAGTGCCCCCTTGAGGCAAGACCACCATGTGCATAGACTCTGTGTTCCTCAGCAAGACCACCATTTGCATAGACTCTGTGTTCCTCAGCAAGACCACCATGTGCATGGCTATGCCTCGGATGCCAGTTACGCAGGCGGAATCTAGTTTGCCATGGGTTCAAGCCCTTAAAAAAGATGGGTGCCCAAAATAGGGCGCCCAAAAGGTCAAAATATTTTCAATTTTCTGTAAAAAAATAAACCTGCACAGGCTATGGCGATTTTGGTGACTCTGCGCAAGGTAATTTGCCAACATGCCGACTCATATGCTGCTCCAATCACTTCCATCAAGTGACGAAAAACCCTCTAGAGCCTAGGGCACTTCCAACAAGGCCGAAATAGGAAATTTTTGTGCAGACCGAATCCATGCATGTCCTCAAGGAAGAAACCGTTCCCGCGTCCTCTGTCGACTTCTACTCCCAACACAGGGGTTGCTCCCCACGGCTTGCTTGTCCGAGCGGCAGCAAATTCTTTAACCATGCATGCATGCTTGCATGCAATCCATCCAATCTTCTTCTTCTTTGATTCGGTTTTTCTACGTTCTGATTCAGGCTTGCCATGTAAGAGAGTCCATCCTTCACTAGAGAGATCGAGAGAGAGAGAGAGAACGAAAGGGAGAAAAGCCATGCGAGCCACAACCTTCATCCATGGCTCGCTCTTCACCCTCCCCTCCACCTTGCTCTGATACCAGTGTCAGGCAAGCGGGTAGACAGACATGCGAATAACCTCCCAACCATCCTATATATATAGGCCCTTGGCCCTCTTCCATATATAGACCCCTTTACTGCATGTGTGTCCGGCACATTGCCCGGGCCGTGCTCGTCTAGTCCTACCCTTGGCATGACACCCTCTCTCTCCCTCTTCCCCCCGTGTAAATCACAGGGACAAATCCCCCCTCCCTATTGCCTCTCTCTCTCTCTCTCTCTCTCTCTCTCTCTCTCTCTCTCTCTCTCCATGTGAGTGAAGCCCCACACCTCCCCCCCCTCTCTCTCCCTCTCCCCCATGTGTGAATCACACGACCCAAATCCCCCTCCTTATTGCCCTCTCTCTCTCTCTCTCTCTCTCTCTCTCTCTCTCTCTCTCTCTCTCTCTCTCTCTCACTCGATCGCCATCCTCTCTCTTCCTACTCTCTCTCTTCTCTCTCTCTCATCCCGTGGAAACCTGACCGCCATCCTCTCTCTCTCTCTCTCTCTCTCCTCTCTCTCTCTCTCTCTCTCTCTCATCTCTCTCTCTCTCTCTCTCTCTCTCTCTCTCTCTCTCTCTCTCTCTCTCTCTCTCTCTCTCTCTCTCTCTCTCTCTCTCTCCCTCTCTCTCTCTCTCTCTCTCTCTCTCTCTCTCATCTCTCTCTCTCTCTCTCTCTCTCTTCTCCTCTCTCCGCGTGAACCACCCCTATCTCCCCCCCCCTCTCTCATTCTCTCTCTCTCTCTCTCTCCTCTCCCCCCCCCCCCTGCTGCCCCCATCCCTGTCCCTCTCTCACCCCCCGTTGTGGACTGCCCCCATCCTCTCTCTCTCTCTCTCTCTCTCTCTCTCTCCTCTCTCTCTCTCTCTCTCTCTCTCTCTCTCTCCTGTGACCTGCCCCTACCCCCTCCCTCTCTCTCTTTTTCAAAAGACATGCAAGAGCAAAATACTAAGTTCAGGGTGGATGCTTGATATCAAGAAATGGTTTGGAAGATGGGATGCATGTCACTTGGTCAAGGATGCGTCGATCGACTCCCAAGTTAATGAGGCCTTCTTACAACGCCAATGTATCACGGCTTGGGAGAAATCCGAAGGTTCTCGCTTCAGCCATTACACCACACACGTTGCCCCAAACTACAAATCTCTCTTCTTCTCGGAACGAGGTAACCGAACCCATTCCTACATCCTTGAGCCCATCCCTTGAGTGCGATCCGCACCATTGCCTCCATTTGTCTTAGCTCCCATTCTCTAGGATGCGAGGCAGGACGTTGGGGCACTGGCAAGGAGTGTCGTCGACTTTGCACCTTATGTCCTCGTCAAGTGCGAGAGAGTGAGTACCACACACTACTTGAGTGCTCAGCTTTTGACCACATTAGGTCCTCGTTTCCCCATATATCAGCCATGATCTCTCCCTACATACCTTCCTCTCCCAACCACGATGTGGACTCTCTATTGCGACGCTCATTTCAGCCATTTTTGAGCATCGAGAGTCACTTATGAACTCCACTCACACCACGTGACATGTTCATTTGGTCCCATAGGTCATATTTGACCACCTAGAACGATAATAGAACTATCTCTCTCTCTCTCTCTCTCTCTCTCTCTCTCTGTGGGCGGTCGGGGGGGGAGGGGGCCTCTCCCTCTCTTTAAACGGGCACCAATGTACATTGAAATGGTTTAGTAAATCTTATGGATAACAAATCTTCAATATGACGTACCATGGAAACTAAATGAAAGCTTTCAAGAAATTTATTTGTTCTTTTGTCGAAGAATGCTTTGACATAAAGAATCTCCATGGTATCAACAAAGATAGATCACGCAGAAGGTGTTTTGATAAAGAATGTCAAGATGCTTTAAAGTCCTTGAAAAAGCTTGATGCAACTATAGACAAATATAACTATCAAAGTCATTTGCATACATACAAGGCATTGATTCAAAAGAACAGAAGGAAATGGGAAGTAAAGCAACAACTTTTTCAAGTCCAAGAAAAGGAACATGCATGTGGAAGATTTTGGGAAAAATTTGAGGGGCAAGCAAGTTGAGAATTTTGGTAACTTGAGTCTTGTGGATATGTACACATTGTTTCCCTTCCCTCCTCCCCCTGCATTTTCTTCCCCGTGGCCTCCTCGTACTGTCCCATCCCCTGTGCACGTTGTCCCCCTTTGACGCCCCCCCTGTGCCCCCTCCCCTCCCCCCCTTCCTCCCGCCCAACCCTTGCAACGCGCACCGCCCAGAGAGAGAGAGAGAGAGAGAGAGAGAGAGAGAGAGAGAGAGAGAGAGAGAGAGGGGGGGGGGGGGGGGGGGGGGGGGGGGGGGGGGGGGG
>NW_028221418.1:123373-142017 GCF_014529385.1 Adiantum capillus-veneris | reverse complement strand
GAGATTTTGTCAAAAATTTGAGTTTTCTTAAGGTCTCATTCCACTTTATGCACATACAATACACAATGAAAACAACTAAAATACCATGGTTTCAATCAATTGGATTATTAGGAGAAGACTATATTGCATCCATTATCGTTGTCTATGTTCTACTGTCCTACCTACAACTTATCTCAACATGGAGAGCTTGGTTTCTAGGTCCACCACTTGTCCAAGTTAATGTAAATGTGACTCAAGGTTCACAACTTGTGAAAGCAAGGATCCATTGAGGAATACAATCCACTTGGCTATTTTTCCTTAATTTATTGCATGTGACATTCAAGCAAGGTCCACTTCTAATCTATAACTTCTTAATTTGAGGCATGGGGCATACATAAAATATATAGCATATGCTCTATTGCCTCATAGGAAGGTTGGTTTCAAGGTGCACTTATCCATGCTAGCCTATCTTGGAGAAATGATGGAGCTTGCTTCTCTCCTTGTTTCAATGGAGACTAGCTTGGACAAGTGGTGGACCTTTGCTTCTCTCTATGTTTCAATAGAGTTAGCTTGGACAAGTGGTGATCTTGGAACAAAACCCGCATGTAAAACATATCATGGGTATTCCAAGTGATTAGAAAGATTACCATTTAAGATATAACCTTATAGGTTGGACAAATGGAGCTTGGCTTGGAGAAATGGTGGACCTTTGATTCTCTCCATGTTTCAATGGAGCCTATCTTGGAGAAATGGTGGAGCTTGCTTCTGTCCATGTTTCGATGGAGCCTAGCTTGAACAGTTGGTGGACCTTTGCTTCTCTCTATGTTTCAATAGAGTTAGCTTAGACATGTGGTGGATCTTCAAACTAAGCCAACTACTATCAATGTTTCCTAGCTTGGACAAGTGGTGGAGTGTTTCTCTACTCCATGTTTCAATCGATCTTAGCTTGGACAAGTGTTGGACCTTAAAACAAAAACCCCATGTACAACATAGAATGGATTTGCTAGATTTCAATGGAGTCTAGATTTAACAAATGGTGGAGCTTGTCTTCATCCATGTTTTAATGAAACTAGCTTGGAAAAGTGGTGGACCTTGTAACAAACCTTCCCATGTACAACATATCATTGGTTTTCTAAGTGATGGGAAGGAATACCATTCAAGATATAAACTTATAGCTTGGATAAGTAGTTGACTTTAAAACCAAATTCATCATAATACAATGAAATACAGGTTAGCCAATTCCTAAATCTTGAGACCAAACCTCCCATGCTATTAGAGATAATATATTGGATAAGTGGTGGACATTCTATTATTTTCCCATGCCTAGTTTAGACTACAGGTACACTTTGCAGCTATAAAGGTTGGACGAGTTGTGGAGCCTTGTTTCTATCCATGTTTTAATGGATCGTAGCTTGGACAAGTGGTGGACCTTGAAAAAAAGCTTCCATGTACAACATATATGAGGTTTTCCATGTTTTAATGGAACCTATCTTGGACAAATGGTGAAGCTTGCTTCTCTCCATGTTGATTTTGGAACTACCTTAGACAAGTGGTGGAGCTTTGCTTTTCTACTCTTCATAATACAATGAAGTATAGGTTGGTTACATGGTGAATCTTAAGGCCAAACCTCCCATTTTACTAGAGATGATAGGTTGGACAAGTGGATCAACCTTCTATCATTTCTCCATGAATATATTGGACAATTAGTAGACCTAACATCTCTCTATGTTGTCTAGGGATAAGCTTGGACAAGTGATGGAACCTGCTTCTCTCTTCCCTTGGTTTACTAGTTTGAAGACTCAGTATATATACTTTCTTAGATCTAGCTTGAACAAGTGGTGGACCTTGTATCCACAATCTTAATTCATTACAAAAAAGTATATGAAAAAATAACATAGGAATCTTGGTTTGAAGGTCAAGCAATTAGGTTCCAAATGCACATAATAATATATTTTCCACCCATAATAAAAGAAAGTTAAATATGTTATCACCAAATTGACAAAGGTAACGTACTCCAAGAATTCTAGCTTTGCATCTTGTCAGATCTAAATCTTCATCAAAGCGACATGCATGTATACATCAACTTTCAATCCATTCAAGAATACATGCACTAAGATTCCATAGTTTTGTTTTCAAAGTCTTTTAGGTTCTAAAACTCTTTCACGTAAAGTATGTAATGACAAAATTCTTGAAGCAAACATTTGTGCCCAAGAACAAGATCCCTCTCACATATTTAAAGTCCATGAATTCTCTGATCCATACTTACAAGTTTTATTTTGACATCAAACATCAATTCTCTCATAGTTACAAATAAATGCAACCTCGATATGAATTGACAAAAAATGAATTTATTTTACTATATGACCCAACATAGGTCCCAATCAAATAAAAAATGAGTCCCCAAAAATTTGGGTGCACTCTAGCAATACATCAGAGTCCTCTTACAATAGGATGCACTCCAATAGTACATTGAAGTCCCATTAGAGTAGGGTGCACTCCATTCAAGTGTTCATAAAATTGACACACCTTTGTTTTTTTATAAAAAAGACTATATCAAATTATACAAATGTTGAAAGATACACACTAGAATAAAAAAATCATCTTATGGCCATATTTATTCAATTCTTTCGTGTTGACAAGTACACACCAAGGACATAATTTGTCTCAGAATCACTATATTGATTTACAATTGTGTTGTATGTATAGACTCTCTTATCTCTTGCATACAACCATCCTACCAACCATGGAATTATGGTTCTCTGCAAGAAGTTTTGAAGTTGCTCGGAAGTTTGCCTCCACATCTTTGGAAATATAAGATATGTCCTTGGCATGTTCCACATCACCCTATATGGAGTGTCATCAAAAATTAAGGTATTGTTTGCATCCAAATCCTCAAATATCTTCCAAATATCACTCAAATTTTTGTGATAAACCCTTGTAAATCCTAACATAATATTTGGATTTTGGCAATTTTTGTTACTCATAAACACCTTGAACTTGGTATACTGCTCAGGAAAACATTTTTGTGTGATGCGTTGCACCCTTGTTAAGTTATAGCAACTCCATATCCATAGCTCAAAGTATTCAGCACAAAAATCCAAAAAACTTTGTGCGTCTGGTCGCACCACATGAAAAACTTCATCTTTATCCTCCACAAGTCGCATGTGTTGAGCTCAAGATGGCATAGAATCTCCATGTTTCATTCCAATTGTCTTGAGAAGTAACCCCTCTAGATCCAAGATAAGTACTCTTTTGATGTCCTTGAAAGAAAGTGGTAGGTGATAAGGAGGTGATTCATTCCTTGGACAAGGTCTTGGAGGAGGTTGGATGGGTAATTCAATAGTTTTCTTCAATTTATGCCAGCATATAGCCAATCCATTTTTCTGTAATGGTTCTGAAATTAAAGAACAAGAACACTTAATGCAAACACAACAATAGACATGAGTTTTACATTGTCTACCCTAAGGTTTTATTAGATACCAAAATCCATCTATGATCTACTCATTAATAGAAAGAAAGTCAAATTAAAATCCTGACTCTTTTTTATGCTACACTCTCTCTTAGTCTCAATACCATGGAGGTCAACTAGACTTAAGTCAACTAATAACTACTACTTGTTCTTAAAGGTATGCTTGAAGTGCATAAGGCTTAACCAATGCTCTAGTGTAGAATGGGTATTTAGGTCTCAAGGTCTACCACTTATCCAAGCAAAGATCCATTTAGATATGGAAACCCAATTTTTCTTAATATAATGATATAGAGTGGACAAGTGGTGAATCCTGAGACCAAACCACTCATGCTACTAGGGATAATAGGTTGGACAAGTGGTGGACCTTGAATGTAAAACCCCCATGTACAAAGTATCAGGGGTTTTGGGTATTTCAATCGACTCTAGCATCTTCGAGCCATGGTGGAGCTTACTTCTCTCCATGTTTCAATGGAGTCTATCTTGGATAAATGGTGGAGCATCATTCTCTCCATGTTTCAATGGAGCCTAGCTTGGACAAGTGGTGGACGTTTGTTTCTCTCTATGTTTGAACAGATTTAGCTTGGACAAGTGGTGGACCCTGGAACAAAATCCCCATGTAAAACATATCATGGACATTACAAGTGGTGAGAAAAAATACCATTCAATATATAACCTTATAGGTTGGACAAGTGGTGCACCTTAACACCCAATTATTATTAATATAATGACATAGAGTGGACAAGTGGTGAATCTTGCGACCAAACCTACTAGGAAAAGTAGGTTGGACAAGTGGTGGACCTTGAATGCAAACCCCCCATGTACAAAATATCACTCATGCTACTAGGAATAATTTGGTATTAAGGTCCATGTTTCAATGGAGCCTAGCTTGGAAAAGTGGTGGACCTTTGTTTCTCTCTATGTTTCAATAGAATTAGCTTGGACAAGTGGTGAACCTTGGAACAAAACCCCATGTAAAGCATGTCATGGGCATTACAAGTGGTGAGAAAAAATACCATTCAAGGTATAACCTTATAGGCTGGACAAGTGGTGGACCTTAGCACCCAATTCCTCTTATTATAATGACATAGAGTGGAAAAGTGGTGAATTGTGAGACCAAACCTACTAGGGATAATAGGGTGGACAAATGGTTGACCTTGAATATAAATCACCCATGTACAAAATATCATGGCTTTTGCGTATTTCAATGGAGCCTAGCATCTAGGAGACATGGTGGAACTTACTTATGTCCATGTTTTAATGGAGCCTATCTAGGAGAAATGGTGGAGGTTCCTTCTCTCCATGTTTCAATGGAGCCTAGCTTGGACAAGTCGTGGACCTTTGTTTCTCTCTATGTTTAAATATGGTTAGCTTGGACAAGTGGTGGATCTTGGAATGAAACTCCCATGTAAAACATATCATGGGCATTTCAAGTGGCGAGAAAGGATACCATTTAATATATAACCTTATAGGTTGGACAAGTGGTGGACCTTAACACAATATAATGACATAGAGTGTACAAGTGGTGAATCTTGAAACCAAACCACTCATGCTACTAGGGATAATAGGTTAAACAAGTGGTGGGCCTTGAAATAAAACCTCCTAGAGTGTTTCAATGGAGCCTAGCTTGGAAACATGGTAAAGCTTGCTTCTCTCCATGTTTCAATGCAGCCTATCTTGGATAAATGGTGGAGCATCATTCTCTCCATGTTTCAATGGAGCCTAGCTTGGACAAGTGGTGGACCTTTATTTCTCTCTATGTTTGAATAGAGTTATCTTGGAAAAGTGGTGGACCTTGGAACAAAACCCCCATGTAAAACATATCATGGGCATTACAAGTGGTGAGAAAAAATACCATTTAATATATAACCTTATAGGTTGGACAAGTGGTGGACCTTAACACCCAATTATTCTTAATATAATGACATAGAGTGGATAAGTGGTCAACTTGGGACCAAACCTACTAGGGAAATAGGTTCGACAAGTGGTGGACCTTGAATGTAAACCCCCCATGTACAAAATATCACTCATGCTACTAGAAATAATTTGGTATTAAGGTCCATGTTTCAATGCAGCCTAGCTTGGAAAAGTGGTGGACCTTTGTTTCTCTCTATGTTTCAATAGATTTAGCTTGGACAAGTGGTGGACCTTGGAACAAAACCCCCATGTAAATCATGTCATGGGCATTACAAGTGGTGAGAAAAAATACCATTCAAGCTATAAATTATAGGTTGGACAAGTGGTGGACCTTAACACCCAATTCCTCTTAATATAATGACATAGAGTGGACAAGTGGTGAATCATGAGACCAAACCTACTAGGGATAATAGGTTGGACAAGTGGTGAACCTTGAATGTAAACCCCCCATGTACAAAATATTATGGGTATTGGGTATTTCAATGGAGCCTAGCAACTTGGAGACATGGTGGAGCTTATTTCTCTCCATGTTTCAATGGAGCCTATCTAGGAGAAACAGTGGAGGTTCCTTCTCTCCATGTTTCAATGAGCCTAGCTTGGACAAGTGGTGGACCTTTCTTTCTCTATATGTTTTAATAGAGTTAGCTTGGACAAGTGGTGGACCTTGGAATGAAACCCCCATGTAAAACATATCATGGGCATTTCAAGTGGTGAGAAAGGATACCATTTAAAATATAACCTTATAGGTTGGACAAGTGGTGGACCTTAACACATAGTTCTTCTTAATATAATGACATAGAGTGTACAAGTGGTGAATCTTGAGACCAAACCACTCGTGCTACTAGGGATAATAGGTTGGACAAGTGGTGGACCTTGAATGTAAACCCCTCATGTAAAAATTATGGGTTTAGGGTATTTCAATGGAGCCTAGCTTGGAGACATGGTGGAGATTGCTTCTCTCAATGTTTCAATGGAACCTATCTTGGAGAAATGGTGGATCATCCTTCTCTCCATGTTTCAATGGAGCCTACCTTGGACAAGTGGTGGACCTTTGCTTCTCTCTATGTTTCAATAGAGTTAGCTTGGACAAGTGGTGGGTCTTGGAACAAAACCCCTTTGTAAAACATAGCATGGACATTACAAGTGATAAGGAAAAATATCATTCAAGATATAACCTTACAGGTTGGAAAAGTGGTGATGGACCTTGACAAGTGGTGAAGGATACCATTTAAGATATACCCTTATAGGTTGGACAAGTGGTGGACCTTAACACCCAGTTATTCTTAATATAATGACATAGAGTGGATAAGTGGTGAATCTTAAGACCAAACCACTCATGCTACTAGGTATAATACGTTAGAGAAGTGGTAGACCTTGAATGTAAACACCCCATGTACAAAATATCATGGTTTTAGGGTGTTTCAATGGAGCCTAGAATCTTGGAGACATGGTAGATCTTGATTCTTTCCATGTTTGAATGGCACCTATCTTGGAAAAATGATGGAGGTTACTTCTCTCCATGCTTCAATGGAGCCTAGCTTTGACAAGTGGTGAACCTTTGCTTCTCTCTATGTTTGAATAGAGTTAGCTTGGACAAGTGGTGGACCTTTGCTTCTCTCTATGTTTGAATAGAGTTAGCTTGGACAAGTGGTGGACCTTGGAATGAAACCCCCATGTAAAACATATCATGGGCATTTCAAGTGGTGAGAAAGGATACCATTTAAGATATAACCTTATAGGTTGGACAAGTGGTGGACCTTAATACATAGTTCTTCTTAATATAATGACATAGAGTGTACAAGTGGTGTATCTTGAGACCAAACCACTCGTGCTACTAGGGATAATAGGTTAGACAAGTGGTGGCCTTGAAATAAAACCCCCCATGTACAAAAAAAAATGGGTTTAGGGTATTTAAATGGATCCTAGCTTGGAGACATGGTGGAGCTTTCTTCTCTCCATGTTTCAATGAAGCCTATCTTGGAGAAATGGTGGAGCATCCTTCTCTCCATGTTTCAATATAGCTTAGCTTGGACAAGTGGTGGATCTTTGGTTCTCTCTATGTTTCAATAGAGTTAGCTTGGACAAGTGGTGGACATTGAAACAAAACTCCCATGTAAAACATATCATGGGTAGTTCAAGTTGTGTGAAAAAAAAACCATTTAAAATATAACCTTATAGGTTGGACAAGTGGTGGACCTTAACACCCAATCCTTTTTAATACAATGACATAGAGTGGACAAGTGGTGAATCTTGAGACCAAAGCTATCAAGCTACTAGGGATACTAGGTTGGACAAGTGGTGGATCTTGAATGTACATCCCCTATGTAAAAAATATCATGGGTTTAGGGTGTTTCAATGGAGTCTAGCATATTGGAGACATGGTGGATTTGCTTCGCTCCATGTTTCAAGTGGTGGACCTTCAATTATTTTCCCATACCGAGTTTAGACAACCCATACACTTTGCAACTCTAAAGGTTGGACGAGTGGTGGAGCTTTGTTTATTTCCATGTTTTAATGGATCCTAGCTTGGACAAGTTGTGGACCTTGGAAAAAAGTCCCCCCTGTACAACATAGCTGAGTTTTTTCATGTTTTAATGGAAGAGAGATTTGACAAATGGTGGAGCTTTGCTTTTCTACTCTTCATAATACAATGATGTATAGGTTGGTTACATGGTGAATCTTAAGGCCAAACCTCCCATCTTACTAGATATGATAGGTTGGACAAGTGTTCAACCTTCTATCATTTCTCCATGCCCAATATAATTAGACAATTAGTAGAACTAGCATCTTTCTATGTTGTCTAGAGCTGAGCTTGGACAAGTAGTGGACCTTGCTACTCTCTTCCCTTGGTTTATTAGTTTGAAGACTCATTATATATACTTGCTTAGATCTATAATTACTCATTAGTTAGGTTACAAGTAGGTATGTAATTTGTTAGCCTCAAGGGACTTTGAATATTGAATAGTAAGAAAGTCAAGTGCTGGTTTGAAGATCTTTTGCTTATCTAAACTAGACTCTAACTCAATAATAAGTCTCTTAAGTTCCACGAATTGTCCTATCTAGGCTCCAAAAGAGTCTTAATTGGTTTGTGCTAGATTCTAACTTCCTTGATGGGGTAGAATCCTAGAAAAATGAGGCACTATAAGTTTTACCTTAGCTCAAATGGATTTTCACTTAAACTAGACTGCAATTTGGCACTCTAGTCTTTGTCTTGATGGAGTTTAACACTAGATACATAGTAGTGATATTTAAGCTTCATGTCTCTTCACTTGATCGAGATATGAGACCATACTTTCAAGGTCACCACTTGTCTTACCTAAAGACCAATGTGAGACATGGGAGCAAGAAAGCCATCCGATATTGTTTTAAGGACTATTACATAGACAATCAATAACTTAAGTAAAGCAAAAAGACTTGGATCTTTCACAATTAATAACTTAAGTAAAGCCAAAAAGACTTGGATCTTTGACAGTTTTTTTCAAACTAAAAAAGCACAATCTCATGCTAACAAAACTATAAATCACAATTGAAAGTTTTGAACGAGAAAAAGATCAACAATCTTATAAGAAGGATACTTTTCATTTCATTTGATGATTACAAACTAAAAGAAAGTCTCTCAAGAAATTGATAAACAAAAAATGTAGGTGACTGCTTCATTATTTTGAGCAAAAATATCAAAATCTCTATTGATTGAGCTCCATCTAGTAGTATCCTTTGTAAGATCCTGCAGGAAGGAATAAAAAGAAAGATTTGTTAGATACCATGCACATGAGTGTTCAAGTATGTGTATCAAGAATATATGACATGTCACTAGTACCTTAGGGTTGCTTTCTATCCAGCCTTAGAAGATTGTTCTCAGCTTTCACCTTATTTATATAAGCCTTTGCTGTGGTTGCCTTCAAAACTCCTTTTGTGTTACAACCCAATTGCCTAGCTAAAGTGGTCAATTGTGACGCCTTCATGCTTTCAATGGGTGTACGCTCCTTTGCTAAGATCTCTTGTATTTGGGCTCTTCTCATTTCATTGCGGTGGCTTGTGTCACTTGCATTTTCAATGATAGTTTCATCCCTGTCACCTTTTGCAGGTGGTATTCTTCTTGTAAAGAACACCTTAGCTGACCAAACATCATTTTTCTGCTTCCAATACTCCATGATTTGTTTGTATTCACTATCATTTGTCACTATAGGTTGTCCATAACGATTAGAAGCAATTAAATCACGCACATCCCTTCTCTCATCAAGCTGAATCAAGTATGGCAGTAGCTCCTCCAAGAGCATATTGTCAACCATCTTCTCAGCATCAAATTGTGGTGGAAAAATGCAATTGTTTGCTGGTGAAATACATCCCTTGTAAGGAGAGTCATCAATAAGCACTGTTCTTTGTGGATCACATTCAAACCCCATGGAAATTTTGGCTAGAGGCTTGAACATTGCCTCAACGTTTGGATTGTCGGGTCTAAACAATTTTTGAGTTTGAGCGGTGTAGCAAACATCTTGCGACCAAATTGCAAAGAAAGGCAATGTATCCTCAGCTAAGTTGTTTAGTGCTGCAAGGATTTGATACACATTATTCCTAGTAGCTGTCGACCAAATTGCAACATTAAACCTCTGTAAAATAGTCTTCAAGAATTGGATGCAACCTGGCCTGAGTATAATATATCTTTTTGAATCCATTTGCACTGAGTTGTGGTGTGAGGATGGTTGAGGGGAACGTTTCAACAATAGACCATTTAAATCCAATATAATTGTAAGCATGGATTTCTCAACATCTACGCTACATGACGTAGTACCAATTGGCAATAGCTCGTGAGTGGACTTTTCAGTCTCTTTTGATGTATGTTGCATTTTTGAAGCATCGATTTCTTGGTTCTCATTATTGGAAGCTTGCTCAAGTTGCACAACACTAGACTCTAGTATAGAAATATCATCCATCTTGGGCACTTTAGAAACCATAGAATCTATGGATTCTATAGTTGTTGACTGAACCATAGGAGCATTATCCATCCCAGTTTGTGAATCTAAGAAAACACACACACAAATGGTATCTCAAAACCACTAGAATTTTATTCACCATATTTATATGTAGAACTCCTAGTAAGAAATTTATTTAAGGTAAAGTCGTTGTTAGAATCCTTGCAACCATTTTCAGCATTCGTACACCAAACACCACTTGTCTAAAATACAATCTACTAACTCAACATTTTCCATCCTACACTTTATTAAAGATGAGTACTTAAAGTGAAAACTAAAAGCCACCCTTGTTGAGGAAACATGGATACAAGGTCCACCAAATGTCCAACCTAGACTACAAGAAAATAATTAGAGATTTGGCTTAGATTTGGATTCAAAGGCCACCACTTATTCAAGTAAGATAACTCCACTTGTTTAAGACAGTAATGTTTGAAGCCCCACCACTTGTCCAACCTAGACATTGATTAAATTTTGGTAAGATTTATCACAAATCTAGAGTAGAATCAAGATTCTATGGCCAAGGTAGTCAAATAAGTTAGACAACACACAAAGCATAAGAGCACTCTAGATTCTCGTTGAGCATAAACTAAACAATAATCAAATGTTATATTCACTTGAGATTTCATCCATGAAAAATGAAAATGATGCATGTACTTGAGATTTCCATCCATGTACAATACTTTACAATGTCAAGTAAAGTTATAGTCAGCAAACAACTCTTCTCCTGCTTCAACTTGACAAATAGTCTCAATGCATACATGGCCATATTCTTCTGACTTGATGTGTGAAGAGGTGCATTTATGCCAAGGTGGCAAATTTGGATCAAATGTATAGCGTACGTTGGGACAGACATTTGTACTGTGAGAACTATTTATATAGCCCGACACGTTTCCTTCTTCTACACAACCAATAATGTATGATTGATCTTCCTCTTCTTCTATGTTTGGATCCTCTAGAAGAGAATATTTATAAGCTCTTGGAAAATTTTGCATATCTTTTTCCAGTCTTGAAATCTATACTTATGCCCTCCATAGTTTAGAATAGTCAAACCACTTTCCAGGGTAGTATGCACAAATAGCCCATAACCAGCTCCTTCAATACATGAAAGTCGCACTTCAAAATCCACACCGTTAATATGGAAAATTACATCTTTGGGAATAGGAAAAGTTGGTGTCCCAAAAGGATCTTCATGCCAATCATAGTGTGAAATACATCTAGTTTTTATATCACTTAACTCCTTTGTGTCTGCAAAAAGAAGAAAATATTATGCATAAAATAATGACAATATCAAAGAAAGATATCATTATTTTATAGTCCAATAGGTCCATTGTATGGAAGACTTAGAGTGCCTCTTACATGGTGCCTCCAAGGTTTCCAAAAAATAAAATCATTGGAAAAAAAAGGCCACTGTGTCTCCAATCTATTGCCCATTTGAAGCATAGAGAGAACCAAGGTCCACCACTTGTCCAAGCTAGACATGGAGCATTGACACAAGATCCAACACTTATCCAAGAACCCTATAGTATATGTGGTAACATGGGATGCATTGATGCAACAAAAGTAGTCTAGCCTCCTCATCCATCTCTTTTTTCTTGTAGCCTAGAGGGATTAGTTTCAAGGTCTATCACTAGTCAAAAACTACACATAGAACATTGATACAAGGTTCCACCACATGTGAAACCTATCATCTCTAGTAGCATGGATGGTTTGATATCAAGGTTCACTGCGTGTCCTACCTATACTCTATTGTAGCATAGAGATTCTGGTTTGGTGGTACTACACTTGTCCAAACTTGGCTTGTTGTTGATATCTGGAGGTAATCAAGGGTCCTCCACTTGTCCAAGTTAGGCATATAAAACAATTGCAAGGTCCACCATGTGTACAACATATGATTGATTATAGCATGCATGGTCTTATTTCATGGGCAACCATCTTCTCTCCAACATGTGTCCAACCTCGGCTCCATTGAAGCATGGAGAGAAGCAAGGTCCACCACTTATCAAAGCTATTATTTTCTCCCAGTGCTTTCAAAACCCATAATACGTTGTACATGGGGGGGGGGGGATTCTTGTTTCAAGGTCCACCACTTGGCTAAGATTGGATCCATTGAAACATAAAGAGAAGCAAGCTCTACCATTTGTCCAAGCTAGGTGCCATTGAAACATGAAAACCCCATAATATGTTGTATACGGGGGGTTTTTTCAAGGTCTACCACTTGTCTAAGCTATGGTCCATTGGAACATGGAGAGAATCAAAGCTCCACCACTTTTCTAAGCTAGGATCCATTGAAACATGGAGAGAAGCAAGCTCCATTGTTTGTCTAAGCTAGGCTCCATTGGAACATGGAGAAAACAAGCTCCACCACTTGCCTATTATTGCATAGAGATTCTGGTTTGAAGGTCCACCACTTGTCCAACCTTGCCTTCATGTATGGAGATAATAAAGAGTGCAATGCTTCTCTAAGCTAGGGACATAAAAGAGTTTCAAGGTCCACTACATATACGATCTATGATGGGTTGTAGCATGGGAGGTTTCATTTTAAGGTTGACCACTTCTCCAGCTCCGCTTGTCCAACCTCAGATCCATTGAAGAATGGAGAATAAAGGTGTACCAACTCTCCAAAATAGGCAAGAAAATCTCTATAAAACCCATGAATTGTTAATATATGCTATGCTGTGGAGTTTTGTTTGAAGGTCCACTCCTTATCCAAGCTACAATCCATTGAAGCATGGAAATAAGTAAGATATATCTATAGTCCAAGATAGGATCCATTGAAACATAGAGAGAATCAAGGTCCACCACTTGTCCAAGCTATGCATGGGTAATTGATATAAGGACCACTACGTTTTCACCTATACTATGCTCTATCATGGATGGTTTCATATACCACCAATTTTCCAACCTATTTAGTAGGTTGTATTATGGGGGTTTGGTTTCAAGGTACTTCACTTGTCTAAGGTGGGTTCCATTGAACCATGGAGAGAAACAATGTCTACCACTTGTCCGAAATATGCTCCTTTAAAACATAAAAGCAAGGTCCACCACTTGTCCAAGCTAATGTTTCTCTCCATTGAAGCATGGAGAGAAACAAGGTCTACCACCTGTCCAAAATATGCTCCATTGAAACATAAAAGCAAGGTCCACCACTTGTCCAAGCTAATATAACAAATGGGTGTTGGTTACAAGGTGTACCACACTTGTCTAAACTAGTCTCCATGCAAGGTCCACCACATGTCCAAGCTATATGATCTTGGTTTGAAGGTCTACCACACCTCTTGAAATTAGGATCCATGTAAGGTCCACCTTTTGTCAAGCTATGCCTTTAGTGAGTACTAAAACTAAGTAAATTGCAGTACTTAAATACCTTTCCAAGCTCATTAAGATTTTGGTCTCTAAGGCCACCACCACATGTCTAATCTATGCTCTAATTGATTACTTATGCTAGTTCTCAAAGTCCAAACATAAGCTCCCTTCTAGCAAGGTTAGTTTAAATTTAGGCTCCAACACCTGTCTAAGCTAGGTTCAATTTATGAAGCATCACCATTTAACCATGCTACGATCTAATGTATCATATCAAGGGGGTATTGATAAAAGGTCCAAACCTTATTGAGTTCAAGCTCTTAAGTAATTAAGTCTTTGTGAGTATTAAATGTTATAGTTTTAGTCTAAAGATCCACCATTCAAAAACTCAAGTAATTTATTATTTACATTCAAACCTTGAATGCTTGAGATAAAAAATACAAACTCAATCAATACTATATAACGCAAAATCTAGCATTAAGAGTATCAAATCAGTAACAAGAAACACTAACATGCACAAGAAACTCAAAACATACGTGTCTCCATTTCCAAAAAGTCCTCCATTGACAGAGGATGTTGTTGTTGTTGTTCTTCTTCTCTTTGTGGAGAGCACTCCTCTGTAACAGGCACAATGTCATCTGATTGCAAAGTGGATTGTTGAATTCCAACCCATTTTTCTATATCTTCATGAGACTTAGCAAAGTCTAGCAGCATGGTCTCCATGTTTTTTGCCTCCTCCACACTATCAATTAAGCATATAACTTCTTTTTTCTGTTGTATTCCTTCTTGTGCAACCAAGGAGCCATCACCAAAAACATCAACAAGCTTGCGGTCTTCAAAACAATATGTACGAATGTAGTGCTTGACCAAAGCTCTTTTTTTGGCCTCCAAATATTGCAAATCTGACATATCGTTATCTGCTACTTGAAGAAGAGAACAATCAATAAGCATGGGATGTTCCTCTGATCTTCTTCTCAGGTCTTCAAATGCATTGCCTTGTCCCGAGAAGGCTATAACTGTTAGGAATTGAATTTCTCCTTTGCAAGGAGCTGATGGAAATTGATGCAATGCACCACAACAATGGTAACTCAGATTATCTCCCATGGCGTGAAAGGCACATTGCAATTTTGTGAAGTTAGTGAAATCCACAAATGCAAGAAAGACAAATCCAGGATCTGTTGACCCTCCAGCAATAGCCAAGATCCCATCCAAAGCATTGTTAAATGTCTCCTCACTCCACTTCAAATTGCCTCCAACGTTTTTTGTCATATCTAAAACACATAAGCAAATAGGCACTTTATTATTGAAGTGGCGCATCAAGTAGAGATTGCCTTCCATTTGTAGGCTCACCACATAGATTGACCATGGCAAATCTCTAGGCTCAGTTTTCTCCTTTTGAAGGTGAATTGCCCATTGCATGTATTTTATTGCTCCATCTGGAAAAGCCATTTTCTTTGTTCCACGCGTCAAACTAGATTTGATCCATTCCTCGCATAGCATTAAAATTGTTTTATAAACAACATCATTGATGTTATACATTTTGACCACCTCCTCCCAGTCTTTACATGGTGAAGACTCATTCAAATTGTTGAAGCCTTCAAGAAGTGCATCTTGAATCAATTTGTCTTGCTTCAACTGCTTGATTCGATCATACATGTCAGTTGCATCACCATCCTTTGCACTCTTTGACAGTAAAATCTTCTCATCTCTAATCTCTTCTTGAATAGTCTTTACCTCTGATTCCTCAAGGCCACAAAGGTATCTAAATACAGTTGTTGGGGGTTTCTTATTCTCCTCTTCTAGCTTTTCAATGATTTCTATCCAGCAATCATAAAGTAAATCAGAGTACGTGACCATGTGTGCCTGTTTAGCAATCCAACTTGCTACTGCACACATTCTTGCCAATCGAAGAAAAGCCTAAAAAGAAATAGAGAAATAATTAAACTATTGAGCAAGATTTGTTAATTAAACACTATCAAAAAGACAAAGAAAATAACTTACATCCCATCCGGCACGAGATGCATGTCCCTCTGCAATTCCACTTGCTGCCTTTGGTGGTCGTCCTGAGAAGATCCATTGACTCCGTAAATGTCTCAATATTTGGCTGTAAGGTTGCTTGACATACAATGCCTGAGCCTCCTCATTTGCAATGGCAGATATAGCAGTTGCAACAAATGGAGGAGCATTCACAACAATGCGAGCCTTTCTAAATTTATACACGCTAATCAGTCTTTCAAATACCTCTTTTTTGTTTTGTTCATTGTGAAGCAAAACTTTTGCAACATAGATTGAATGCTGCCCATCAAGAATCCAATAATGATAATCTTTAATTTTTTGCTCCTCTACCTCTTCTACTGCCAAAGGAGTCCCCTTCTTTGATTTTGCATTTCGAACAGGCATCAAATGTGCACATGCTGCAGGCTTGGTCGTACTCCGTGAAAATCCAAATAGCACACTTTCAGCGTGTTTTTTATCCATAATACGTGCATTATAGTGATCAGGAGCAAGCCAACAATTTTGAATAGGGATATCAAATTCCCTACATTGTAAAGGAAAATAATTTATGTACTTATTCATTCCACCTGTATCTTTTTCTTGTCCTTTCATGGCCTCAACTTCTAAAACATTTGGATCCACAATTCTCATCTTTGACATTGAACCCTTTGTTGATGAGGATGCAAAGATGCCTTGTCTACATCCAAAATGGAACTAGTTCGCTTAGTTGCTACTTTTTGCACTTTTGCTTGCTTCTTTGTGGATGGTGGTCGTGAAGCTTTCACCTTTTTTCGTTGTAGTGTGGCAATGATGGAGCTTTGAAGTTGATCTGCTGTGATGTTTGGATTTGATTCTGCAAACTTCCATCCTCGAGAAAACATTGTCTCTTCTTTGTTTCTAGACATGCGCTCCAATGCATATGCTCCTGGAGATAGTTGAAATTATAGATTCATTGGAACTAGAATGTCAATGCATTCCACCTCCGGATGACTATCAACTACAGAGACAGATGCTTCCACAACTTGTCCAACATCTTCAAACAAGCTGTCATTCTCCTTTTTGGCAATAAATAGATGCACCTTATGAAATTGTGCACCCTCTATACCATGTATGTCCAAATACCATTTCCTAACATCATTGCAAGTATAGTCAACTGAGATAGCAACCCTTGCAACTTGTTTTTTTGGAGCCATCTTTCCTGAAACAAAAAAAACCAAATGTTATTTTAGCATATACTTTTTTGTAATGAATTAAGTTTGTGTGAATACAAGGTCCACCACTTGTTCAAGTTAGATCTAAGCAAGTATACATAGTAATCTTTTAAGCTAGTAAACTAAGGGAAGGGAGAAGTAAGGTCCACCACTTGTCCAAGCTCAGCTCTAGATACCATGGAGAGATTCAAGGTCTACTAATTGTCTAATATAGGCTAGCTATATTGAAACATAGAGAGAAGCAAAGGTCCACCACTTATCCAATCTAGGCTCCATTGAAACATGGAGAGAAGGATGCTCCACCATTTGTCCAAAATAGGCTCCATTGAAACATGAAGAGAAGAAATATGCACCATGTCTTCGAGATGCTAGGCTCCATTGAAATACCTTAAACCCACGATATTTTGTATATGTGGGGTTTAAATTCAAGGTCCACCACTTGTCCAACCTATTCTCCCTAGTAGCATGAGTGGTTTGGTCTCAGGATTCCCCACTTTTCCACTCTATGTCATTATATTAAGAAGATCTGGGTGTTAAGGTCCACCACTTGTCCAACCTATAAGGCTATATCTAAAATAGTATTATTTACCACCACTTGGAATGCACATGATAGGTTGTACATAGGGGTCTGGTTCCAAGGTCCACCACTTGTCCAAGTTAACTCTATTGAAACATAGAGAGAATAAAAGGTCCACCACTTGTCCAAGCTAGGCTCCATTAAAACATGGAGAGAAGGATGCTCCACCATTTGTCCAAGCCACGTTCGATTGAAACATGAAGAGAAGCAAGCTGCACCATGTCTCCAAAATGCTAGGCTCCATTGAAATATCTTAAATCCATGATATTTCGTACATGGGGGGTATACATTCAAGGTCCACTACTTGTCCAACCTATTATCACTAGTAGACTGAGTGATTTGGTCTCAAGATTCACCACTTTTCCACTCTATGTCATTATATCTGGGTGTTAACGTCCACCACTTGTCCAACCTATAAGGTTATATCTTAAAGGGTATTCTTTCTGACCACTTGGAATGACCATGATATGTTCTACATGGGGGTTTGGTTCCAAGGTCCACCACTTGTCCAAGATAACTCTATTGAGACATAGAGAGAAGCAAAGGTCCACCACTTGTCCAAGCTAGGGTCCTTTGAAACATGGAGAGAAGGATGCTCCACCATTTGTCCAAGATAGGCTCCATTGAAACATGAAGAGAAGTAGGCTGTACCATGTCTCCAAGATGCTAAGATCCATTGAAATACCTTACACGCACGATATTTTGTACATGGGGAGTTTACATTCAAGGTCCACCACTTGTCCAACCTATTATCTCTAGTAGCATGAGTGGTTTGGTCTCAAGATTCACCACTTTGCCACTCTATGTCATTACGTTAAGAATATGTGTGTGTTAAGGTCGACCACTTGTCCAACCTATAAGGGTATATCTTAAAGGGTATTATTTCTCACCACTTGAAATGTCCATGATATGTTTTACATGGGGGTTTGGTTCCAAGGTCCACCACTTGTCCAAGCTAACTCTATTGAAACATAGAGAGAAACAAAGGTCCACCACTTGTCCAAGCTAGGCTCCATTGAAACATGGAGAGAAGGATGCTCTATCATTTATCCAAGTTCCACCACTTGTCCAACCTATTAACGCTAGTAGCATGAGTGGTTTGGTCTCAAGATTCACCACTTTTTCACTCTATGTCATTGTATTAAGAATATCTGGGTGTTAAGGTCCACCACTTGTCCAACCTATAAGGCTATATCTTAAGGGTTATTCTTTCTCACCACTTGGAGTGA
>NW_028221418.1:101137-123173 GCF_014529385.1 Adiantum capillus-veneris | reverse complement strand
GCACATGTGTCACTCTTTAAGCAAGTCTTAAGAGCTGAGCAGATAACAGATTTCCATACACAATACGAGGGATTTGGTCTTACTCTAGAAGGTACGGCATTGACATGGTTTCAACCACTGAACATAGGGGGATTCCATGACATTGACCATTTGCTAAGAGAGTTTGCTGAGGAATTCTCAAAACGAGGGATTAAGCACAATACGGTCTCACAAATATATGCTTTTAAACAGAGAGAACACGAAAAAGTGAAGGAAGCTTCACTTCGCTTCAAACAATACATTGAGAGATGTCCAGTACGTGAACGACCACAAGATGACAGACTATCTGTTCTCTTTATTGAGGGACTGAGAAACGACACTCTCAAGAAGGACTTGCACTTGAAAGCTTGTACAAGTTTCGAGCAAGTAACGAGAGAGGCATTGTACTTAGTGGATAACTGTACGGTTTATGGAGAGGTGTCAGCGGATACAGATTTTGCATCCAGTAGCTCTTCCTCCGTAGCGAGCGAGACTACCACTAAAAAGAATGTTCAAACAACAACCATGCCAAATGTAGAGCAAATGATAGAAGATGCTCTAAAAAGGATGGCACCATACCAAAAACCATTGCCAAAAACACTGAAATGGTGTGCTATTGAACAAAAATGGACAAACCATCCAACAGAGGAGTGCTATTACAACAAAGGGTATGTAAGGGAGCGTCAGTATGCACCTCCTGCTCAATTAGCACCACCTCAGGTACATCCAGTACCTCGATACCCAACGGGAAATGTACCAGGACCTATGGGGATAGAAAGACCGCAACCGGTATTGGGACAACAACCACCTTTACCAGGAGCAAGACCAGTGGGCATTAGATATGCACCAACCTTAGAGAATCAGGAAGAACAAGCCTTAGTGCCTGTTCAAGCCTATTATGAAGAATCTGGTGCACACATGTCTCCAACTGTGTATTACCCACCAGAAGAACCCAAACAACCAGAACCATGGGGCATGATTGGGAATGTTGGAATACCAACAGTTACAAGTGCTTCTGATGAAGAGAGATACAATTTGGACGCAAGAACATTGATGTTCATAGCTCATGGAGGGTTAACAGGACAAAGACCATCCTATCCACAAAGGACGAATCAAATGGGACCAAGACCAGCACTAGGACCCTGTTACAAGTGTGGAGGTGACCATCTGATGAATGTTTGTCCACATACGGAAATCATTAGAATTAACGCTTATTGCACTGAGTGTGGGGTTACTCACTTCATTGAGGATTGTTCAAAGAATCCAAACAAAGTGCAAAAGACGACATTGAATATGCTAGAAACTATTCCTACCAGCAGTGGGTCTGAAAATGAAACTCTGATACCAACGCAAGTTGTTACTAGAGCTCAAGCTAAGAAAACCACTAGAGAACCTGAGAATGGAAAGTTAGCGACTGAAGTGGTTAGTCAAGGACCGCGGAGTCAGAGAAACACATGGAAAGCTAGAAAAGCACGCATGAAGTTGAGAAAAGAACGTGAAGACGCTATTCTAGCTGAGGAACTAAAGCAAACTAAAGATAGATTAGAAAAACTTGAGAGTCAAAACGGGAAACGAGAGATGAGCCCGGAAAGAACGAAACAAAAGAGTATCAAAGAAACAACGAGCTTAAGCTCAGGGGGATCAGTGCTAGTCGACAAAGTACACGAACCATTGGACGCACTGATGAGAGCTTACGAAGCTAGGTTAAAGAACAACCAAACACAAGAACAGAGGTGGATGACATACCCAAACGCGGAATTGGAAAAGCAGAGACTTGAAATGTGCCAGAGAATGATCGAGACTGCACAAGCCTTATTAGAACCACCAAAGAAACAATGAATTGTGGAACGGAAAACCCAATTCAGCAAGAGACTATCATTTCACGGGTAGCTGAAAAGACTCCCAGTGCACAAAAGCCTGAAAATACACACAAGGATGACCGCATAGTATTGAACACAACCGATCAGGAGATAGAGAGTTTTCATCCAGTCATACAGAGGTCTTACGGAAGAGATGAGGATTACAATGAATTTTGGAAACAAGTGAGAGAGGCAAACTTTGCAAACGAGCTAAGTTGCCAAGCTAATCAGACAAATTGGGAAAAGGACATCAGGAATCCTCCCATAGTGGAATTTGAGGCAGGATCTCAAGTGGACTTGGATCTGCAATCTTACTGGGGAGATGGGGGCTCTGTTAGAACAATGGAGAGCAAACCTCATTCACTGAATACCTTACCTTCATACTTAGGAGAGTATGAAGCAAAATCCGAGATTAGAGCACTTCCCTCACGAAGAATCTCATCAGAAAAAGTCATGGACTCGCAAAGATTGGCGGAGCTTGGGGTAAGCCATATGCTACAAAAGAAATCTGGAAAAAAAGAGGGAAAACCAGCAATAAGAAAGACTAGGTTGAAACTCCAATTAGCAATGGACACATGGAGAAACCTATGGGTTATTAGAGAAAGTCGTAGTGACTTCTTGCGGCATTGAATACGAACATACTTTTGCTATTGTCGATTTTGGCAAGGAGAATAACTATGATATCATACTGGGAAGACCATTCATGAGACAGTTGAAAATGGTCCAGATTGGGGCTACGATCACATATACCTGAGAAATATGGAAACCACTACACGTGTGAACCTGAAAGACCATAGCTACAAAGATGTGAACCGAACACCGGTAGAGGAGTTTGATTCAGCTACTTTGGCGGGATCCGAATTTCCAGCTTGGTTAGGTAAGCCCAAGGAGTTATGGATGTGTGGAGCCTCGAAATGTGGAAGTCTGAGGCGAGAAGAATATGTTTTAGAAAGGGCTATCGAAGACGAAACTTATATAGGAGAACCCTTTCCAGAGGACACGCTTGAACCATTAGAATGGACACACATTCTAGCAACCCTAGATGTTTGTGCAATTCCGGATGGTCCCACAACGAAATTTTGCGACAAGGACGGGTACGACGTGGTTCCGTACTTCATGTTGAGAACTGTACTCGAAAAAGAAACTGAAAAGAACGATACACTGGAAAAGGAAGATGAAGAAGAGGTGTTTCACGACATTCCCGATCATCCAGAGTGGGGAAATGAAGCAGACAACGAGTCAACGGACAATTCAAGCGGAAACGAAGAAACTATAACGGATGTCCGATTTTATGATTTTCCGAACCAAACTAAACAACGCCAGAAACGCTATAGAGCAAAGAGAAAAACAAAGGGGGTTAGAACCAATCCGATGCCTAGAATAAGAGGAAAAAATCAATTCCTAATGCTAGTAAAGGCGGAAGATTGTGTTAAGGACAAGATTTCTGGAAGAATGAGAGGCAATGATCAAAAGAGCTTACGAAAAGACAAAAGAGGCTCAAGAAATCAAGTTCAAAGGAATGGAACGAAAACTGAAACAGAAAAATCAGAAAAGAACAAGCGCAACAGAGAACACACGGAGTCCAAGTTAGAACGTAGAAACAAGTACAGAGAGCTCAAGAAAACTCTGAAAGAAGTTTGGACGACAGAAATTGAGAGTGGAGAGGACGAAAACGCCAAAATCAAGGAAAACATGGATGTTCCCTCTCACTATAGGAAATTCACAATAGAGGATAGGAAGGTGGTATTAACCCAACCTATTCGAGAGAGAAGGGAGAACGAATCTTATGACGGACCGGAGGATGCAAAAAAAGTTGATTTAGCAGCTCCAGGTGAGACACCTAGACCGGTGTACATAGCCACAGATTTGTCTCCAGGCGAGGAAGAGAGACTTTTGAGTCTTCTCAGAGAGTATAGGGATGTGTTTGCATGGTCTTATAAGGACTTAAAGGGAGTTGACCCATCGATATGCCAACACACAATCCCACTAAAACAAGACGCAAAGCCTAGCAGACAGAGACCATACACATATAATGATACGTTTGCTAAGCGAATCAAAGAAGAGATAGATAAGCTAATGGAAGCTGAATTCATATACGAGATTGAACACACCGATTGGGTATCTCCGATTGTGGTGTACCCAAGAAGAACGGAAAACTCCGAGTGTGTGTCAACTTAAAGAAAGTGAATGCTGCAACAATCAGGGACAATTATCCCCTGCCGATAACTGATCATGTTCTAGAGCGTGTATCAGGGAAAACAGCATACTCCTTTCTTGATGGTTTTTCAGGATATAACCAGCTAGCCATAGCACTGGAAGATCAACATAAAACAGCTTTTGCAACGGAGTGGGGAATTTATGCTTATCGGGTTATGCCTTTTGGTCTAACCAATGCTCCCGCAACCTTCCAGAGGCTGATGACGCATGCTTTCAAAGAATACTTAAGGTTGTTTCTAGAAATATACATGGATGACTTATGTGTACATTCTCTTCTGAGAGATGAGCATCTAGAACACCTAAGAAAAGTATTTGAGAAATGTAGGACATATCGCATTTGTCTCAATCCTGAGAAATGTGTGTTTATGGTCCGACAGGGCAGAATTCTGGGACATATTGTCTCACAAAACGGAATATCCACGGATTTAGAGAAGATAAAAGTTATAGTGGATATGCCTAGACCAACCAATGCGAAACAAGTACAGAGCTTTATGGGACATTGCGGATATTATAGACGATTCATTTACATGTACGCTATAATAGGCCAACCACTTTACAGGCTAATAGTGAACTTTGAATGGACAGAGGAGTGTGAGGAATCGTTCAAGAAATTGAAAGAGGCACTCATTACTGCTCCAGTCTTGAAATCACCAGATTGGGAGAAGATATTCCATGTGCATATAGATGCTTCGGCATATGCAATAGGATGCATTCTGGCTCAGCCAGAAGAAGGAAACATGGATTTTCCTATCTGTTACGCCAGTCGACAGCTCAACAATGCAGAGAAGAATTACACCACAACAGAGCGAGAGGATTAGGAATGATATATGCTGTGAAGAAATTTCGGCATTATCTTCTAGCCAACAAGTTTGTGTTTTTTACGGATCACCAAGCCTTGCTCTACCTAGTGAATAAACCATGCAATACCGGGAGAATAGTGAGATGGTTCATTATCTTACTGGAATTCGACTTCACGGTAGTAGTAAAGAAAGGAAAAACACATCTTAGAGCTGATCATCTTTCGCGATTGACGAATGGAGAAGACCCTATAGGAGTAGATGACGACATGCCAGACGCGTACTTGTTCAACATAGAAATGATACCGAAGTGGTCTCAAAATGTCGTTAACCTATTAACCTATGGAGGAGAGTTTGATAGAAGAGAATACAACCAGAAACATATTGCTATTCAGCAATCCAAGAATCTTCAATTGGTTGCAGGAAGGTTGTATCAATTGGGAAATGATCATGTTTTACGACTATGCATCAATCCTGAGGAATATAATATATATCTGCGCGAAGCACATGTTCAGGAATGTGCATTTCATTGTTCAAGAAGGAACACATATAGGAATTTGTTACAATTGGGAGTCTATTGGCCAGGAATGAAAGAAAGCGTACATGAATATGTCACTGTATGTATTGTATGTTCATCAAAACCGCCAGCAGAGTATTCGACATTATATCAGATAATGATCGCTCCAG
Source organism: Adiantum capillus-veneris (assembly GCF_014529385.1). NCBI lineage: Eukaryota > Viridiplantae > Streptophyta > Polypodiopsida > Polypodiales > Pteridaceae > Adiantum > Adiantum capillus-veneris. Next base: position 117,595 of record NW_028221418.1, on the reverse strand, counting down.
AATGGAGTCAGTATATTGTTGAATATCTCACAAATAGAACTTTCCCAGAAGGAACGTCAAAAGCTCGTCAGAAATCTGTAGAGACAGAAGCTAGAGATTACGCTTTAATAGGAGATCAACTCTATAAGAGAGGTAAAGACAACCAGCTTAGGATTTGCGCATCAGAGTCTGAGTATGTGATAATCCTGGAGCAAGCTCATGGAGGAGTAGGTGGAGGCCATTTCTCAGGTGATAAGACAGCAAAACTTGTCTTAGCCGCAGGAATATGGTGGCCAACATTACATATGGACGCTGAGGAATACGTTAAACGGTGTGATGACTGTCAGCGGACCAAAGTACCACTTAAAAGAGATGATATGCCGCTTAGACCAATGATGGGGGCAAGAGCTTTTGCAAAATGGGGGATTGATTATGTCGGACCCATTTCACCTCCTGCATATAAGACTCATGCACAATACATCGTTGTGGCTACAGACTATCTAACAAAGTGGGTCGAAGCAAAGGCAACTCAAAAAGCAGATGCCAGGACCACGGCACAATTTCTATATGAATACGTCTTTGTACGATATGGATTGCCAATAGAAATTGTGAGTGATCGAGGCACACATTTTATAAATGAAGTGATAGAGATCCTTCTAGATGAATTCATGGTAATCCATAGGAAATCAGCCCCGTATCATCCACAAGCAAACGGACAAGCTGAAGCAACAAACAAAACCATATGCACGGTCCTTACGAAGATTGTATCTGAGTCGAGAACTGACTGGGACCAGAAGTTGCATTCAACATTATGGGCATATAGGGTAGCATATAAAACATCAATAGGAACGACCCCATATAACATGGTTTTTGGGCTAAATGCTATCTTACCAATAGAATTCTTGATTTCAACCTTAAGGGTGGCTAAGGATCTAGAGTGGACAGGGCACGAGCTTTCTGATAGAATAGATGACCTGGAAAAGCTAGACGAGCTTCGCCTAAAAGCAGTAGCTTCTATCTACGCTCAAAAAAGGCGACAAAAGGAATTTTTTGATAAGCATGTGCGGACTAAAGAGTTTAAGGTTGGGGACTATGTCCTAGTTTACACTCTGAAACAGCATGCTAAGAAGCTTAAAAAGCGAGGGATGGGACCTCTGGTGATTAAAGATCTATCACCAAGTGGAGCCGTCAAGCTTGCTACATTAGACGGAGAAGAAATGCCCAATTGGATTAGTGGATGCAGAGTGAAAAAGTATCTTTTGCCGCTAACCCAAGACATGCTTCTCAAAATACATCAAGAAAAGCTGCGTGTCCAGAAAAAGAAAAAGATTGTGGAGGAAGCGCAAGCCGAGGCGAAGGAAAGAATGGAGAAAAGAAGACTACTGCGTCAGAAACAGCGCAATGAAGGAGCAATACGAATAAACGCAGTCAGTATAACAGAAATGGATAATGACAAAGAAGAACCCATCATTGAATGCAAAGTAGGAACCAACCAAATCAAAGCCAGAGCACTATTGGATTCAGGAGCTCAAACTAACCTACTTTCACTCAGTTTGTATAGACAATTGACAAATGACACTAAACTACAAACTGCCAAGCAAGAGTTAAAGAGTTACTCTGAGAATTCAATCAAAACTGTCGGATGCACAGTTTTACATATACAGATTAACCAGTATGTGTATCCTCATATGTTTTACGTGGTTGAAGACCAAGCTACACAACATCCATTATTGCTAGGACAACCATGGCAGAAGCAATACAATGCAATGATTGACTGGAGTTCTAAATCAGTGCTTATCAAATACGAAGGTGAAAGTCAATCAGTTAAGTTCACCAAAGGAGCAGAGCCAACTCCAAAGGAAGAATCCAAGAACAAAGGTAAACAACAACCAGAGAAAAAGAAGAAGCAATGGCAACCAAAAGTTTCTATACAACTGGATTACTCTTCGACGAGGAATTCTCAACAGTGGATAAGGAAGACAAGCAATAATATAACAGCTCAACCTTGGGAAAAAACGGAGTCAAAGTTGGTATGGAGACCAAAAAAGGTTGTGCCAGAGAACACAAAGGTGGAAAACAGAGTCTTCAATACCAGACAACAGAGTGATTCCAGACAATCAAGGACAGTGAAACAGATCTGGATTCCAAAGAAGTTCATGACGGCACAAAGCTATAGCAAGCAAATTTGGATCCCAAAGATTTGTAAACAGGAACTCCCTTCAGTACAATCAACGGAAACTCCTAGGTATTTCAAGGCGAGGAAATCAACACAAAGAACAAAGCAGGTTTGGGTCGCAAAGAGTTTGTGGCAAGCACAAGCGAAGCGGAAGCAGATTTGGATTGTGAAAAAGAACAACAAGGTAAAGAAGAATCCATCTACTGATTCTACTACCGAAGTGCCAAAACCAACCCAAAACCCGACCACCAATCCTTCAATCAAACAAAGAGCAGCTTTATTGGAAAGACTGTTGTATCATCGCTCTACAATTGCATTGGGAACTTATGACCAAAACAACTACAATGCTTCGCCCACAGACACTTCATAGTCGTCCGGGAGGACTCAGACTAGGAGGGGGGGAGGTATACAGGTATACAGGAGTTACAAAGCAGCTACAAGCGCCAAAAACAAAGAAAAACAAAAATTATATTACAAGGGCAGTGTCTTACATGATTTTGCAATTTTTATGTTTGATTGCGGATATTGATAATATTTATGCCCTTATATACCTTGTTTTGCAACAAGAAGAGATCAAATGATGAATTTGGGTCTCTAGACGTGTAAATATCACTAAATAAGAGTGTTTTTGGAGCTAAAAAGTGAAAAAAGTGGTAATCCAAGTCCAGAAATCACAAATAAGTGTATATTCATATACACAGGGTTACCAGCTATTTATTGTGTATGTTTGGAATTTTTTGGCTTCAATTTGCTATTTTCCTTTATTTTTTATGATTTTCTTAATAAAAGTAAAAGAAAAATAAAAAAGCAGGTGAAGCAGGTGAAACGAGATCGGAAAAAAGAAAAGAATAGACGGTGATGATCCTAATGACAAGGGCAACCCATGGTAAAAATTGGGTACAATTCTGAAAAAGTTGCGGAAAGCCCGAAATGACAGAATTTTGGCAAAGTGGACAGATTTCTCAGAAACAGGTCAAACGGAGTCCAAATTGAGAAATTTCAAATCCTAAAGTGCATTTCACGACGAGATAGGAGCACATGTCAAATTTGGTAACAAGTGATCCGGGAAGTCCGAAGTTAAGTATTTTTCACTTCACTTTCAAGCTCATTTCCACTATTACCTTCTTGGAGAGAGCAAAGAGCACACAGGAGCATCCAACCTTCTACAGCCTTCTACGACTGCTACGAGAGCTCAGAGGACACCAGACATGAGAGGTAGACTCGTTGCCATAAGCTTTTGATGCTTATCGTTAACTTTTGTCGCGAAAACTGACCAAAACCAAGAAACAAGAGCAGACGGGGAATGGGGAAGAATGCTAGGTAGGGGCAAACGCCTAACCAAACCTTGCAAGAACTTATAGGTGGGTTACCCTAGTATAGAAGATGGGTTTCTAACACTCAAAGCTCGAGAAAGAACGACTGGAAAAACCCTAGGTCAACAGAGCCTGCAAGAGGCAAACAGGAAAAAGTTGTCGAAACGACACAAAACTTCTCAGGAAGCTTAACAACATCGAGGGCAATGCAACCATGGAGTATCTCCAGGTTTGGACCACCAAAAGTAGGTCGGAACAACCGATTCGGCTGCGGACACACAAAGCGTCATTTTGGCATAACGGCTAAAATTGACGACCAAATGACATGAAACTTCACAAGCAGCTTCAAATATACATGGATGACTTATGTTTGCAAGCAAAACCCAAAAGAAAGCTGATTCACTTACCGATGGTGAAAAAGACGCTTTCGGGCAACCAAATGGAGAAAGATGGAGAACGGGGAGCCAAAGTCAAGTTCAACCAAATAGATGGCTTCACAACATATCCAATGAGCTGGAAATGCAACTCTCGAGAAGAAAAGTTGAAGAAATTCAACTCCAAGGCAAAAAGACGACTTCGGAGACTGAAATGCCTATAAGGGGGCTTTTTAGCTAAACTGATGACTTTTTAAGTTGAAAACTAGTTAGCAGGGCTTAGGGCACTAGCACAAAGCATTCTTTGCACAAAAAGACCAACATTTCAAGAAAAGACATCATACGCGTATGATGTCTCACAGCATGAATTTCACATCCATTTCAACATTTGAGTGCATAGCCTCATTCCACATGTTAATCACATCCTATGAACCAAGTATCATGAGAATTGGAGTTAGAAAACCCAAGGAAAACCAAAAAGACGCAAAGTAGGCCATAAAATTGATTTTTGGTCCTAATTTTGTCAAAATAACTCCAAACTCATTGAAACTTTGTAGGATTGTTGATTAACACATCTACAAGCTATCTGGAACCAAAAAGCACCATTTTGACACAAAAGACATCATACGCGTATGATGTCTATTTGCACTTACAGAGCCAAAACTGCTCATTTGTCATCATACATCCATTATATATATCTAATACATGCTACATATGAAGTTTGGAACCATTTGGTCAAGTGGATCACCCCATTAGCCCAATTGAGGGAAAATCCTTCATCCAAAGCCTATTTTGGCCCAAATCCAACATACTCAAGTCCAAACCAAGATTTGAGTAGGGACAGTCCTTCACTAGTACATGGGGAGTCCACAGAACCAATCCCATGAAAAATTGATGAAAAAGACATCATACGCGTATGATGTCTCCAGAGCCATTTTTAGCCCAAAATCTATCCAAACTTCATAAATCCACTGAATAAGCCTATCTAAAGCCAAATCCAAGCTTATAGAGAAATTTGGTCCAAAAATACACTAAAAGACATCATACGCGTATGATGTCTCACTATGTGATTTTGGCACCTCAGGGCTTCAACCACCAAACAGAAGTGATCTACATGCCATTTGAAGGTGAACCACCAAGTTTTATCCAATTTGGATCATAAAATCCAATTCCCTTTCAAAATTTTGCCAAGAGCCTGAACTGGACTAAACTGGCCAAAACTTGACCAAATGGGATCCAAACTCAAATCCAAGCATATGATACTCATGTATACACTATCAGCTACAAGCACAACCAATATGAAGTCATTTTGACACAAAAGACATCATACGCGTATGATGTCTCCAGCATGATTTTGAGCCCAGTTTGCATATTTTTTCACCTACCCTGCATCCTTAGGCCCTGAATAGCTCATGTTTCAATTTTCAAGTCATTTGAATAGTTAAAAGCTTCATTTCGGCTTTCAGTACTAAAAAGACGCTAACTTCTGAAATTGGAGTTACAGGATCCATGGATTCCGCCAAGTCATCGGCAACGAAGAGAAAAAGACCGACAATCAAAGATGCTCTTGCAGAAGCAGAACCCTTTGACATTCCAGCAGAAACCCTCAAGCCAACCAAAACTTGGGTGGAGGAAGCAGTACTGGAACAAGAGGGAATAAAGATCTACCAGGGGACTTTCAGAGATCCTCAAGGGCAAGCGGTGGATATACCGATGATCCCACAAGAATTGGTGGATTATAGCAGGTCAGAGAACATCAGCAGGTACCTGGGAAGGGCAGACTTGCACAGATGCTTCACCTCGAGACCATCAGGTGTAGATACAAGAAGAGTGTATGAGTTGGCAACCTCCATTCAGAAGGATGGGAAAGCCACATTGACAGCAATAGATGGAGAGAAAGTAGAGGTACAGATCACTCCACAGCTCATTGCAGATGCATTGAAGCTGCACAACAAAGGGAGCTCTGTCAGGGAAAGAAGGGAGGCTATAGAGGTTTATGGGTCCAAGAAACAGAATGCAACCTATGGAGATATGGCAGACCAAAGAGCGGCAACCCTTTGGCGACTGTACAACCAGTTTCTCCATATTTGTAGTAAAAGACCGCAAAAGTATACGACACCACCCCATGCCATTGCAACTACCATCACATGGGCATTGAAGAGCAATATGCCAAAAGAGGTGAATTACGCTCAACACATCCACGAGCAAGTAATTGCCATGCACAACGAGAAGCCAAAGTACATAGGAGGAGCGGAAATTCTGACAAAAATAGCTTATGAAGCTATTGGAGCTAGAGATCAGTGGCCAAAGGTTCCCTCCCAGAATGAGTGGCTTAGAGAAGCCGACGAGGAGGAAGAACAGCCCGAAGTATCCAAGAGGGCGTCCACAAGAGCACGCCGGAAACTAGAAATAGTTTCAGAACCTGAAGAGGAGGTGGATGAGCCGCTTATGAAGAAAGCAAAGAAGAAGGTTGCTCCCAAGCAAACCAAAAGTCAGAAAGCGGCAAGAATGGAAAGACTGGTGGAGCAGTTTAGAGCGGAAAGAGCTCTAAAGGGGGACTTTGAAGAAAAGTGGGTGCCTAATCCCACTAAAGTCGGAACTAGCTCAGCCAGGCCACATGTTGATCAATATGATCAATATATTAGAGCTTATGAGGAGTCAGAGGCTATACTGGAGCAGCAACCTGTCGAGCCATACACTGAAGAGGAAGTACAACTTTTAAAAGCTGAGCTGAAAAAGGACGACAAGGGGAAGAAGAAAGTAGATGAGTCTACTGAACCTCAAGAGAAAGACGGGCAAGCAAACAAAGGGAAAGCCAAGATGACTGAGGACCATCAGCCCTCCTTTACTGATGTACCAAGCCCAAAGAAGACGGAAATCATTGTGGAAGAGACCACAGTAGAGATGGACACGGCTGGTATGGAAAAGCCGAAGGCTGGGACCAAGGAAAAGGAGATAGATCCAATTCAGCAAAAGAAAAACGATTATGAGGATCTGGTAGCGATAGGGTACACTGAAGAAGAGGCCCTTGAGGCAGTCTATGGGATCCCCCTACAAAAACAAGATGATCGGAGAGGGACAGAGGAAAAAATAAAGAGTACAAAAGAGAGTGAAGAGAAATTGGACGAGCAGAACGTACTAGAAGAGCCGAAGCCAGTGGAGGTGGTGGCAGAAAAAGCTTTAGAGTTGACAGATGAAGATGAAAAAGACATGCACATGGTGCATGAACTGCTCAGCAAGATCAAAGAAAGATCCAAGGCAAAGGAAGTGGAGATTGAGACAGCCAAACAAAGGGAAGCCGAGTTGCAGAGGAAATTAGAGAATGCTATGACTGAATTTGAAAGTCATAAAGCATCACTCTACGACGTGGAAAACGAGAGAGACGGCTTGATACTCCAGCTAGGCGAGGCTTCAAGAGAAGTAACAAGTGCACAGGAAGCAAGGGAGCGGATGGAAGACGACTTGGAGGCGGCTAAAGATGAGGTCATTGAGCTAAGGGAAAGAGTCGAGCTCCAAGAAAGAACAATCACTAGACTCAGGACTACCCCTAGAGCTAGCAGAGTAGGAACCGAACAAGAGGGAGCTCTTGTACCAGCTCTGGAAGACCAGGTCCGAAGCTTACAAAGAGAGCTAAGATTAGAGAAAGTGCAAAGGTTTCACATTGCGGAGGGATCATTGGCAGCAGAGGAGAGGCTCACTTTAGAAAATCAAACACTAAGAACAGAGAATGAGACCCTCCACAAATAGCTCCAAGATCTACAAGAGCAACAAAGAAGAGAGACAGAGACACCACAAGAAGAATCAGGTGGAGCAGCCATAGAGCTACCAGAAACTGGAGAGGCAACCACAATTGAAGATCCAGCCCCAGTTCAAGAGGTGGCCTCAACTTCAGAAATCTCTGAAGAAGAAGAACAAAGGCTCCATGACCAAATAGAAAAGTCAACAGAGGAGAGTGCCAAGGCGGAAATGGAATGGGAGAGGAGACTCCTAATCTCCATTAGACTTCAGGGACTAGACACAAAAGTGCTCCATGAAGAGTGGATGCAACCCAGCCTGCCTTTCCCTTTGATGAAGTTTGAAGTGATAAAAACGAAAAAGAGAATAGAGGAGGAGCAGTATGTCGCTCTTTACGAAGGCGACATCACAAAAGAGGAACAATCAAAGAAGATTGTAGATTCGCAGCCTAGATGGAGGAAAGGTTGGCTGAACAAATACCCAGCCTACCTCATCTACTTGGTAGAGGCACCAAAGGAGATTCGGGAGGATGCAACCTTCTGCCCGGTGCCAAGAGTCAGAAGCTGGAAAGAGCATGGCAGGATTGCAGAAAAGAAGCCAAATTGGCTTAATTACCCCAGGATGCCAGGACCAAAGGCAGGAGAGAGAATAGGTAAAGCCTACATGGTGAAAACCCTAACGGGCACCATCAAGCTCTTTACTGGCTCTCCTGACCTTTCGTGTCAGATGCTCAAGAAAATCTGCAGGACTCTCTTAGCTTGCATTGAAGTGTTCGCGCCAGATAAAGCCACGACCTCGAGTCTACTATCGACGGCCAACACAGTGACTGATATGATATATGATCTTTCATTGCAGCCTTCTCCAAAAGTGTTGCACCTCCTATACCAAAGGATTATGTTTTTGCCTAGCTTCCACATGCAAACATTCGAAGAAGCTTTCTACACCGGCTTTTTCACCCACGAAAGCAAAATATTCGGCCCAACCTTGACCATCGGCAACCTACGATACGAATCACATTTGCAGATGCTCAAGACGACAGGACTTTATTGACCAAGCATAAAAGTCATGTCAGGGACGACATGAACGTGGAGCGGGGGAGTGTTGAGCCAGCAGAGGATCACACCCACATTTTTGCTCACACTCATCATTTTGTAACCATTGATTGTAATAAATGTCTTTCCGACATTAATTTTGATTTGAGCCATTCATTAAGTAACGGGACTCAATTGAGTTTCCAGCTTGTAATTCCGAAGTAATTTCACTTGATGATGTAATTAGTTAGAGATGTTCTCACCTCCAAGGCTGAGGTATATAAGCCAAAGTTTTTGTAACCTAAGGGGGATTCAGATTATTAATCAAAGTGAGTTTTTGAGCGCCGTGACTGTGTCTGAGAGAGAGTGAGAGAGAGAGAGTCTTATCTACTTGCTACGCGAGCTACGGAGCCTCCATTGGAGAAGCGACACCGCCATTGTGTTAGCAACGGTGAGAGCTACGCACAGATACCAAGAGTGCGCGCTATCGGCTTCTATGTGTGGTAAGTTCCTACGAGCTTCGGTGTGAGATTTCTTCCAACTCGTGTGTCGGAATGGAGCGTGCAACATATCTATAGAACCACGACGAGTAGAGCTATGCATTAGTACCATCGGGGTCAAGTTTCGGTCACCTGTATTTTTCGGCCTGTCTTCATACGCGTTTACCGCACGGAGTGATTATAGGTTGATTTGCAGTTCAAGTCTTTAGGGTGTTGTTCTTACCTAGTGTATAGACTTCCCCTTGAGTTTGAGATCGATTCAATGATTCTAGATCCTGTTTCGTATAGCATTCGTTCGTAGTACGGATTTCAGTCACTTGCGTATTTTAGAACTTAGATTTGATTTCCTTAGTAGTGATTGTCATTAGAAGGTCGAGTAGGTGATTTGACACCCACCTAGTTGTTTCCATGCGCCTGCGGGTCAAGCTCCGTTCTCGTCTGACAAATTCTGTTGTTGGTTGAGTTCTCGCTATTTAGCTTCCGCTAGCGGCGTAACCGCCTTAACAAAACTGCGCCATGTACTTCACTTTGTGTCTAAAGGTTGCCAATTGCTTTGTACTCGTAGGTGATGGAAGAAGAATAATAGACTTAACCTTGTCTGGATCAGCCTCAATGCCATTTTCTGACACCATATGGCCCAATAAATTCACCCTTGGTTGTGCTAAATGACATTTCTTTGGATTTAGTTGTCCTCCACATTCATCATATCGAGCCAATACCATCTGCAACTTCTCATGGTGTTCAGCCCTACTGTTGTAGACATAGAAGTCGTCCATAAAATCTTTAACACAACTACCAATGAATGGTGCTAATATCCAATTTTCTCTCTCTTCATAGAAAGATGGTCCATTTGACAACCCAAATGGAAATACCGTGTAGCAACAGCAGCCCCATGGCGTAATGAAAGTTGTCTTAGTTCGGTCTTTAAGAGCAATCTTCAATTGAAAATAGCCTGAAAAACCATCACACACACTGTATCTCTGAATCCAAGATTTGATCGATGAATGGAAGAGGATATGGGTTCTTCTTAGTGGCTGCATTTAAGGGCTTAAAATCTACACATATCCTCCATTTTCCATCCTTCTTTGGGCTGACTACTACTGGACTCACCCATTCTGTGGTCTCCACTGGGACTATGAACCCTACCTTCAATAACTTGTCCACCTCTCAAGGCTTCCATCTGCTCCTGACCCTTCCTTCTTAGCCTTTGTCGCACTTGCTTAGCACCTCCTTTCAGCTCTATATGCATCTCTTCACTCTTGAACCCTCTGATCTCTTCATATGAAGTAATGAACAAATCAAGAAAACTAGCCAGCATGTGCAAATATATCTCCTTCTCCATAGTTGAGAGGTCTCCACTGATCATTTGTGTCATCAATTCTTGCTTCTTTGACAATTCAACCTTGGTTTGCATCAGCCCTTCAATCACTTCATAAGGCCCTTCACTTTCATCTTCAATCTCATTTGCAAATGCAACTAAACCAGACTCCTGGATTTCTTTGTCCATCAAAAGAAATGCAACATCAACATCGTCATCACTGCTGGTAGTACTATCACTGTCCTCATCAGTCATTGTGGAATAGTCTTCATCACTAGACACATCCTCATCTTCATAAAGCTCCTCCAATTGTTTCCTTGTGTCCATATTATAAAGCTTCTTGGCACCTGTCTTTCCATAGAGGCTAATCGTACCACGTCGCCAATATTGAACAACTCCCACTGCACATAACCATGGTCTCTGCCCAGTATAATAGGATATGCTCCCAACCCCGCTGGCATCACATGAAAATTAGCCACCACCTTTACATCATATGACTCCACTTCTAAGCTCTTTACAACACCCAAACATTTTACTTTTTGATGGTTTGCCAATCTGATCCAAAATCCTGACACCCAGTCATTATAAGGACCATCTTCTCAACGCATGACTATGCTATGACACATATTTGGGCTCCACCATCAGCATAACCTTGTACCAGATTTTTTCTTTTGTGCCACACATCTACTATTGGGCAAACGTCTCGTAGCTCGTCCATTGCCAGCAACTTTACTGAACCTCTCTCTGGATCTTTCTCCATTGGGATAACCATCCTCTTTCATTGTCTCTTTAGCTTAGGCACTGATGGGGGCTTTTCACAAGCCAAGCTCCCATACCCCTCTTCTCTCGTCCCCACCCCATGAAAACCCCCTCTTAGGGAGGGAGTGATAAAAAGCATTGGAAAAAGTAAGAAAAAAATAAAGTATGATTATGTAAATATATAAGAAAGGTAAAATAGGCCACCTCATGCCTGCGGGGTAGCCCATCCCCACCTTGCCTCCTTTTTTTCACTGTTGCCCCGCCGTGTGTCCCTTTTCCTCTCCTCCACTCAAAAGGTCAACCCCCTCTCTCTTCCCCTTGTCCTTTCTCCTTTATCTCTCCCCTCAAGCTACCCCACCTCTCACCAATAATGCATTATAACTCACCAATAATGCACCCTAACTCACATGCAACTTACCCTATCTTCCAAAATAGTATACCCCACCCCCTCTTTCTCTCTCCTATCATATCCCATGACTCAAATACCCCCCTCTCTCTCTAAAGGGCGCCATGTCTCTTGTCTTGTAGCTAAATAACCTCCCCCACACTCACACACACTCAGTTTCACTGAAAAAGGTGCCCACAGACCCATCCGCACCCGGTGGTTACCTGATTTTTCTTGTGTTCACACACATCTGCACACAGATTCACCTCTGAACACACTCCCCTCTCTCCCCTCTTGTAATTACTTTATTCTCCACGTCACCTCTCACTTTTTTTCATCACCCCATCTCTCTCTCTTAGTCTCTCTCTCATGAGACTGCTGTTCTGGCACATATACACACAGCCAGACAATTGGGGCCCACAGTCACATGGCCTATGTAGATAATGATTTCTTCATTTCTAAATTCTAGAATTTCTCCCCCCTCCTCCCCTATATAAAGAGGGGTCACCATCACACTGAAGACACAGAACATCACCAAATAACACACTATGCACTGTGTGTGCCTAGTGCACACACACCCACACCATCACCATCACCATCACCGTAATCACCATGCTTGTCTTGAGCATGACCTCTACACCCTTGGCTATGGAAGATGAAGGACAACTAAATGAAGGATGATGGCCATAATCCTCGTGCGAGTCTTTGCCATCAACTCCCACCTATCCGCCATGTGCTCTACCACTCTCTCCCTTCTCATTCCCCTACCCTATGCTCCCCATTTCATCGCCTAATTCTCTAAATAAAGCTTGAAGTTTTGTGAGTATGTTTTCTTGCAATGTTTTGCCCATGTGAGGTGTGTGGAATCGCCACCTAGTCTTGTGTTTTGGAGTGAGCTTGTGTATGTGTGAAGGGTGTGCGGATTCGCCATCCTTTTGTGGTGCCTAAGTACTAAGCCGCTATACCCCCTCCCTCACTCTCTCTCTCTCTCTCTCTCTCTCTCTCTCTCTCTCTTGATCTCATTCCCTTTCCTCTTCATCATTACTCCCAAGCATCCATCTCTCTTGGATGAAAACTTTGTTATGGTGGTGTGTTGTTTGCGTCCTAGCCGCTGAAGCTAGGTGGTGCCCCCTGTTTGCCTTACCATGACAGGCTTGACGCACGCCATTCGGTCCCCGGTGTTTTAGAGGCCGTCGGGGGTTCGGGGTTCGCTTTGCTCTCATCATTTGGTGCCCCCAGTGAGGATCTTTTCATGAAACCCTTCAGTTTACAAGACTGAAACCCTTAAACTATTGTGAATGGATGAATGGCTAGCAGGATTTGCTAATTGGACGACAGAAGAAGAAGAGCTCCAAGCACAACTAGACGAACTCCGCATCTCCATCGAAGCTCGAGTGCCAGGCGTAACGGTAATCGATTTGCAGTGGGAGAGTAAACCAACACGCCAAACCCAGTGGATATACATAGGCTAAGTGCCAAGAAGAAGAAGGAGAAGGTCGAAACCATGTCCGCAACCTACAACCAACCCACAACAACAAAATGGAAGGAGCTCTACACAATAGAGAATCAACACTATTCTACTTTGAGAATCGGGTAACTCAAGTCACCGAGGTAATTATCACAGTCAGTTTTCAAGTCACACCTGATGCTGCAGCACAGATAACGGAAGCATTGGCTCACACTCTCACTAGAGAAACTAGGGATCTACTGAGTTTGTTTCAAGAAAGAACACCACCCTCTCCCACAAGCTTGGACAGTGACTAAGCACCTCTAAGCTTCACATGAATCAGTACAACCTACCTCAAGACAGATCGCACATACCAACACGTGTACGCTCAATGAAGGTAATACTGGATTTGAAGGCTCACTACCAGCACGTCATTGACACCATGCTGGGTGGGGAGTGATTTTTTGAGGTTCTGGCATTAGATCAACCATTTGTCCTACCTTTGGTACAAGGCAATGTACCGTTTGAAGTTTTAATCTATGTCCTAGTATAAGAGGGTATACACGCCTCCTTGTAAAGAAGAAAAAACTTTTGCAAGTTAAGCAGTGTGTCTTTCTAGCTCTCTCTCAGTAATCATGGAAAGTGTAGCATTTCCAACATTTAAAGGAAAGAAGGGGGAGGATTTGGTAACAAACTTCCTAGATGACTTTGAAGTAGCATGTGTAGTGAGCAACAAAGATACGGATGAATCCCGGGTTAGAATCTTTAAGCATCTCATGAAGCTAAAAGCTAGATCATGGTTTAATGCACTTCCACAAGCAACCAAGGATGTCTGGGAACCCTTAAAAACCGCTTTTAAGAGGCGCTTTGGGGGAGGTACCACTTCAAAAAAGTTGTGGGACAAGTTGAGAGACTTGAAGCAGGAGGGTCTTTTAGAATATGCCACCTATGAGTCCAAATTTGTGGATTTGTGGGAACGGTGGGTTGAGTCACTGGCAAGGGGGCAAGCTGCACCCGATTTCCTAAAAAAAGATCGGTTCACGCATGGCTTATGGCCGCTTCTCAAGGAGAAGGTGAAAGGTAGATTCCCGGCTACGTACGAGTTAGCCGTTGAGATTGCTCGCCTTAAGGACAAGAAGCTGCGAATGAAAGACAAAGAAATCGAGTCAACAGAAGCAGGAACATCGCGTCGACCAGCAACTATGACACCCACCATTCCACCACCACCACCGGCTCTTGGGGTAAGAGATGACCAACAAGATATGTTGGCCCATATTACTGACCAACTGCAGAATTTGTCTGTCCACTTAATACAGGAAGGGAGGAGTCAAGAAAGAGATCAAGACCCTGGAAGAGCACGACGACAAAACAGGGAGTATCATTGCTACAACTGCGGAGAAGACGGTCACGGTATGTACTACTGTCCCAAACCACGACAAAACTATAATAGAGGAGGTAGGAGGAACCAATTGTCACCCCTAGAGAAAGAACACCCCCACCCCGAGCACCACCCCCACCAACACAAATTCTACGTCCACCCCAGACACCACTACAAGCATCCATCCCACCTCTTCCACCAGCCCCACCACCTGATCGCCCTGTAAACATCATAAGGCTAGAAGAGAAAGGAAAAGCCGTAGTAGTGGATCCACCCAGAGCAAAGGAGAGGGACAAGGGTAAGGAGAAGGTAACCTTTTTAGAACCACTTGAAGACATGACTGTGAAAAGAGCTAGGAGGGAGAAAGCTACACAATCAGATGATGAGAGAAGCATGAGAGGAGAAACTAGCAAGAGGCCATCCAGGCCACGACGGAAATTGGGCATCACCGAATTCCAGCTAGGGGAAAGTTCTAAGCCCTATGATCTAACATTGGATGTGGCAGAGCAAGGTCCTAAGATTACATGGCCACAGCTGCTACATCTTACACCAAAAGTAAGGCGACAATGGTCTAAAATGGTAAGTACAAGACGCTCCAAAACAAAGGTAGCCGGAGCATTTTCGGGATGCAACATGGATGACATCCTTCCAATTGTCGACGTAAACATAAAAGGAAAGAGGGTTGGAAACACCTACATTGATGGAGGTGCATAAATCTGTGTAATGAGCGAAGCTATGATGCTTCGATTAGGGCTCGAGGTTGACAGGCCTTCTCCATGCAAGGCAAAGATGGCAAACAACGCAAAAGTAAAGTGTGTGGGTGTGGTAAGTGCCGTGAAAATCAAAGCTTTCAACACTGAGGTAGAGGTAGATGTTTTTGTAATGCCTACTAAGGGGAAGGGCTATCCACTAATTTTGGGAAGGTCATAGTTGATGGCCATGAAGGCAAAACAGGACTGGGGTACGGGCCTTCTACGCATGACCGGTAAGAAAGGGGAGACAATCTACTACGACATGAGGATTGGCAAGCAAAAGCAAATGAATCTGGAAACATCGGCAGATGAAACCACTAGCGAATCTTCCAGTTCTGAGGAGGAGACCACATCCACCGACGAAAGTGACAGTTCCATTGATGTGATGGGTATCATTATGAAGGATCCACAAAGGGTAAGCACAACTGGTGATCCATCACCAAAAGGGCAACCCAATGAAGAGGAGAGCAAATCACCTGGCCTAGGAGGAAATAGGTTGAAGGGTATGTTGTCTACGGAATTAACACTTGAGGAGAAAGATAGTTTTTTGCAAATGTTGATGGGATTTCCTAACCTATTCATTGACAACTATGAAAGAATCACAGGCATTACAGTGGTGGAGGAGCATATTAAGCTGAAGGAAGGGGTAAAACCAGTTGTGCAAAATCTACGACGATTGGGGGTCATACAAGAAAAGGCACTCTTGGCCAAGGTAAGGAAACTGCTGGAGGCGGGATTCATCTATCCTGTAGAAAACACAGAATGGGTGTCACCCGTAGTGGTGACGCCTAAAAAGAATGGTAAGTGGAGGGTCTGTGTTGACTACAAACCACTAAATGCAGCTACAAAGAGAGACCACTTTCCTCTCCCTTTCTTGGATGAAATTCTGAATGAAGTACCGGGTTTTGAATGCTATATCGTCTGTGATGGTTATTCTGGATACTTTCAAATACGCATAGCCTTGGAAGATCAGCTAAAAATGTTTTTCAACCGTTCTTTGGAACATCCATAAGAGTGTTCATTGATGATTTTTGTATATATAGCTCCCGTATTTCACATTTAGAAAAGGTAACTGAAGGTTTGGCCAGGTTGCAGAGCCTGGGTGGGCAATTAAATGTGGATAAATGCCACATTGGGGAGAGTAAAGTCATTCTACTAGGCCATGAAATTTGAGCAAAAGGTATCAACGCCGACCCAAGTAAGGTGTCCGCACTCATAGCCCTACCTTCACTAACGATCGCATGTCAACTGGTCTCTTTTCTACAGAAGGTGAGGTACTTAAGTAGATTCATACATTTACTATCACAACTT
>NW_028221418.1:52351-100937 GCF_014529385.1 Adiantum capillus-veneris | reverse complement strand
TTGCCGCATTAGCAACCAGATTCATGACCCACGCAAATGTTACGCCTTCTCCAAATTTGTTTGAAGAGTGATGCACGAGCTGGTCCAAAGCATTTGAAGAGGAGTTGCGTATGGCTGATCCACCTATAAGATTGAGTTGGGACAATCTAAGGCATGGATTGGAAGTGGAGTTTGTGAAGATAGAAGACCCTGACAAAGTGTGGCAAGAAGTACAGGCTTTGGTGCAAAAGGAAGGTGAGCCAGTAGATGCGTACATACGTAAGTTTTCATTGGCATGGGAGCGAATGTGCAAGGCTTTAGCACCACAGGTACCCCCGCCTGACATGATGAAGAAGGACAGGTTCTTGGCTGGTCTTTGGGAGAATATACGTTGGAGAGTAGAGCTAAAGAAGCCTAGGACATATGAAGATGCACTAGAGGTAGCAAGGAACAAAGAGTGGAAGCTGAGGAAAATGAGCCAGTTAGGGGTGGAGTCTTTGCCAATGAGGTCTGAATTTCAGCCTATAGAGTCTTTACAAGGGCGCATGTCAGGGGTTCATCATGAACCAGTGGTTCCTGTTACTACTCAGGTTATGCCAGCAGTGGTCACTACAGCAGTGCAAGATGATGGCCTAAGGCAAGACATGAGGCAAGTGGTTGATTGATGAAGAATCTCAGCCTAAACATGCTAGGTCAAGTGGGAAATAATCGAGGTCGAGGGCGGTTTGCAAATCAGCCAGGAGGTGAAGAAAGCCTAGGAATGGTGCTGGACAAAGTAATGGTAGGTTTTGGAGGCAGACGCCCACATGTTATAATTGTGGAGAGTTGGGTCACATCAGCCCGCAATGTGATAAGCCACCAAGGATGGGGGGAGACATGTATCCATTGCCAAGACAGGTGCTAACTAGGTCAAATGATTATGGCATCGAAATTAAGGGAGACGAAGGAACCAGTGGACTGACCCAGGAGGAAAAGGGAAAGACAAAAGTGCTAAGTGTAGTCACCTTGGAGAAGGCATCAAAGCTAGAGGATACATTAGTGATGCCTATTGGGAAGAGGACCACAGAGGATAAGGAAGGAAGAAGTGCCCCAGGTCCTAGTAAGAAGAAAGGAAAGAGCCATGAAGGCGAGGATGTCAAGGCCAAGAGGAAAAGGAGAGCTCGTCGAAAGTTTCATGTTTCAGATTTTCCACTAGGGGATGGGCAATTAAGCTATGACTTGAAGGAGGATCTGACGAGCAGGAAGGCAGATGTTACTTTTGGGCAGCTTATAGAGATGGTGCCTAAGCTAAAGCGACAGTGGAAGAGGATGGTTACCCAATGGAGAAAGAGCCAGAGAGAGGTTCAGTGAAGGTGTTGGCAATGGACGAGCTACCAGACATTTGTCCAATAGTAGATGTGTGGCATAAAAGGAAAAATTTGGGACAAGGTTATGTGGATGGCGGAGCCCAAATATGCGTCATAACACACTCATGCGTTGAGAAGATGGGTCTCACAGTGGCTGGGGTGTCAGGTTTTCGGATCAGATTGGCAAACCATCAAAAAGTAAAATGCTTGGGTGTTGTAAAGAGCTTAGAAGTGGAGGCATATGATGCAAAGGCAGTGGTTGATTTTCATGTGATGCCAGCAGGGTTGGGAGCATATCCTATTATACTGGGCAGACCATGGTTACGTGCAGTGGGAGCTGTTCAAGATTGGCGACATGGTACGATTAGCCTCTATGGAAAGACAGGTACCAAGAAGCTTTATAATATGGACACAAGGAAACGATTAGAGGAGCTTTATGAAGATGAGGATGAGTCTAGTGATGAATACTCTTCCACGGTGACAGATGAGGATAGTGATAGCACTACCAGCAGTGATGAGGATGTTGATGTTGCATTTCTTTTGATGGACAAAGAAATCCAGGAGATTGGTTTAGTCGCATTTGCGAAGGAAGTTGAAGATGAAAGTGAAGGGCCTTATGAAGTGATTGAAGGGCTGATGCAAACCAAAGTTGAGTTGTCAAAGAAGCAGGAATTAATGACGCAAATGATTAGTGGAGACCTCTCAGCTATGGAGAAGGATATATATTTGCATATGCTGGCTAGTTTTCCTGATTTGTTCATTACTTCATATGAAGAGATCAGAGGGTTCAAGGGTGAAGAAATGCATATAGAGCTGAATGAAGGTGCTAAGCCAGTGCGGCAAAGGCTAAGAAGGATGGGTCAAGAGCAAATGGAAGCCTTGCGGGTAGAGGTGGACAAGTTATTGAAGGCAGGGTTCATAGTTCCAGTGGAGACCACAGAATGGGTGAGTCCAGTAGTAGTCAGTCCAAAGAAGGATGGGAAGTGGAGAATTTGTGTAGATTTTAAACCCTTAAACGCAGCCACTAAGAAGAACCCATATCCTCTTCCATTCATCGATCAGGTCTTGGATTCAGTGGCAGGTTATGAGAGGTACAGTGTGTGTGATGGTTTTTCAGGCTATTTTCAATTGAAGATTGCTCTTAAAGACCGCACAAAGACAACTTTTATTACGCCATGGGGCTGCTATTGCTACACAGTGTTGCCGTTTGGGTTGTCAAATGGACCATCTTTCTATCAAGAAAGAGCAAATTGGGTGCTGGAACCATTCATTGGTAGTTGTGTTAGGGCTTTTATGGACGACTTCTGTGTCTATAGCAGTAGGGCTGAGCATCATGAGAAGTTGCAGATGGTATTGGCTCGATATGATGAATGTGGAGGACAACTAAATCCAAAGAAATGTCATCTAGCACAGCCAAAAGTAGGGAAGAAAGGTGGATTGGCCATATGGTGTCAGAAAATGGCATTGAGGCTGATCCAGATAAGGTGAAGTCTATTATTCTTCTTCCATCACCTATGAGTACGAAGCAATTGGCAACCTTTATACACAAAGTGAAGTACATGGCACGGTTTATTCCATTGTCTTCGCAGCTTCTTTATCCATTACAACAAGTGGCAAAGCATGATCCATTGCAATGGGATGACAAGTGTGAAGAAGTGTTTCAAGAGGTGAAAGAGGTGTTAGGGGGGTTGTCAGCCATGCAGGCTCCTGATTGGGAGAAAGTTTTTTATGTAAATCCATCAGTGGGGATGATGCCATTGGAGCCATGCTATTGCAAAAGGGGAAGGGCAGCCATTATATGAGGCCAGTGTATTGTGCAAGCCGAGTGAAGTTGGTAGCGGAGAGAAAGTTATCGGAAGTAGAGCTAGTGATGGCTAGTGTAATATTTGCTTGTCGACGATTTCGTCATTACTTGCTACCACGGCCTTTTGTTTTCTTGACGAGTTATGCCTTTTTGCCACAGTTAATTAATGGTATTAACATGTCAAATGTGGTGAAGAAATGGGTAATTGAGCTGCAAGAGTTTGAGTTCTCTTTTCTAGTGGAAGATAGTACAAGGGCTACCCTAGCTGATTTGTTGACCTACAAGGAGAATCCCCTTATTGTTAAGGAAGAGGTGGTGAAAGGTAGTTGAAGAAGTGCCACAGATCAGCAATGCACATGTGTTGTTCTTTGATGGTTCATACAGAAAGAGCCATGATGCAGCTTCAGGGGGTATAGCACTTTATGATCCAGAGGGGAAGCTAGTATGCAAGAGAGGGTTCAAATTGGATGCTCATAGTAACAATGAGGCTGAATATGCTACATTGGAATCCGGATTACACATTTGTTTGAAGCATGGGGTTCGAAGGTTGAGCATAAAAGGTGATGCCTTGTTAGTGGTGAAGCAAGTGTTGGGTGTGTGGAAGAGCAAGAACACCTCATTGAAGGAAATGTGCTTCAGAATTAAAGGCCTGTTAAAAAAGTTTGAAGCATGGAGTATCAGACACATTGAACGTGCTCTAAATGGAGAGGCACATGAAGCAGCTCAAGGCATGATTGGGGAGCTATTTGTGTTGAGGACCACTTTACCTCTTTATCATGGCCGGGAAAGTTTGGCTCAAGAAGAGGAGTTTTTGCTAACAGGAATCATTCCAAAGGAGATTCAGAAGTCTAAGAAGTATGGCTTTGTGCGTAGAGCATACAGGTACAAATTGATTGGTGATGTCTTATACATGAAAGGGGCTGATCTCGTGTTGAGACGTGTACCTTGGCGGGAGGAGCTTTACAGAGTGTTGGAAGAGAATCACGAAGGCGCATGTGGTGGCCATTTTGCTCTAAAGATCACCTTGCATAAGATTTTGCAAGAGGGGTATGTATGGCCTAGTTTGCACAAGGATGTTCACCATTGGTGTAGGTCTTGCAATAGGTGTCAAGCATTTGGGAAGAGAGTGTTGAAGCCAGAGCTACGAAAAACCATTATGGCGTTTGATGTGTTTGAAAAGTGGGGGATTGATGCAATAGGCCCGTTACCTATCACAAGCAGGGGCAAAAGCTATATCTTGACGGCAGTGGACTATCTCTCTAGATGGGCAGAGGCTATAGCAGTAAAACAGATCACTGCAAAGGATGTGGCAAAATTTGTGTATGATGAAATATGTTGCAAGTTTGGGGTGCCACTGGAGTTACTTTCAGATAAGGGGCCTGGCTTTAGAGCTAAACTGCTAGATTTTTTATGTGCAAAGATGAAGATTAGGCACCAGCATACCACTCCTTATTACCCGCAGTGTAATGGCTTGAATGAAAGATTCAATGGTGAGTTGGTACAGATTCTTTCGAAAGTGACAGAGCACCAAGGAAAGAATTGGGATTTGGAATTGCCTAGTGCATTATGGGCTTACCGTACTTCGGTGAAGACAGGTACAGGGTTTACTCCATTTCATTTGGTGTATGGAAAGGAAGCACTATTGCCTGTGGAGGTAGAGTTGCCTGCGGTCAAGATGTTAGAGAAGTTGCTTGGGCCGCCTAGTGATGCATTCAAAGAGAGGCTCTTGCAGTTACAAGAGGTCCAGTTGGATAGGATGAGCGCTTTGGAGCATTATGGGCAGAGGCAGGATAAGGCTTTGACAAAGCTAAATGAAAAGGTCAAAAGTAAGGGTATCAAGCAACATGACTTGGTTTTGCGCTACAACAGTAAGCTGGACAACACCTTCCAAAAGAAGTTTCAAATTAAGTGGGAAGGCCCTTTCAAGGTAGTAGAGTGTTTTCCAAATGGCACATATCAGCTGGCTAACCTGGATGGTGTTCTACATAAGTCAAGGGTAAATGGATTGCGTCTTAAATTGTATCATGCTAGATTGATGATGGTGGAACAAGATGAGTTGTCGGTGGAGCAAGAAATGTTGGTGAAGGATGAGGAGACTTGTGATGCGGCGAGTCTCATATCTCTCTTTGCTGCTGCTGATCATGAATGATCTAGCAGGCTAGGGGATGGGCAAATTATGTCAGGACTTTTTTGGAGCAAGGGATTGCGCATATGTACATACCCATGCATGGTGCATCAAATAAAGTATTGCCCATTTTCCAGAGCCAGGTGGTTACGTGGGGCCCACATGTGTACAGGTAGGACAGCATGTACATAGTGCATCGATTTTCACTATTACCAGTACCAGTGTGTTTTTTTATACAATAATGAGGAGTTGGTAGCGCGTAAAACTTCTCGAGGAAGCTATCCGCGGGCCGACGACGTGAGGTCAGCAGGTGCGTCAGATGGCATCTAGTGGCGTCAGGAGGGCGAACGAGGTCAATATTTGCACGCAGATGAGGACGGACACAACGTGGGTGTTTGCTTGTGAGAATTATGCAGAAAGGTCATCATGAGGACCTTTTTTTGGGGCCACTTCACGTGGTGGCGAGATGCATTATTGGAAAAAAGCTGAGTGCCAGGTGTGCGAATGATGCAAAAAGGTGACAACTATGCACTGCGAGGTCAGTTTTTGGCCTGTTCGGGGTCCGTTTGAGGTCATCTAAAAGGCCAAGGGTGCCCAACTAATAAGGCTAAGTGTGGGAACTGAAAAAACTGAGAGAAGACCAGAAAAAAACGTGGAGAAGAGAGGAGGAACAGCCGCAGGTGTGTTTTTGCTCATTTTGGAGCCTGTTTTGGCCGTAAACTACTCATCCGAGGTCGGATTTGAGCACTTTGACATTGTAGACTGGGGTTTTGGGCCGTTCCGGACGCGATGGAGCTGTCCATTTTGCCAAATTCCTCACTCTTTTCCTGCTGTTTTTCTGTGTAAGTTCCTCCTATGAGCGAAGTTTCTGCTCCAATTTGTGATTGTATCTGGCTTCTTTTACCCATAATGTGTGAGCTATTTGCCCCATTGGTGTTGGCCCAAGCTCAATTGTATCTAAACATCAAAAATTCTCCTCTTTTGAGCTGAGTTTTTTGTGTGTGTGTGTGTGTGTGTGTGTGTGTGTGTGTGTGTGTGTGTGTGTGGAGTGGGCAAGTGGATAGTCTCTCTCCTCTCACTCCAGAGGTGTGTTCCCTGTCTCGGCCAGGTGTGTTGTGTAAGCCGAGTGGTGCCCCATAGTGTGTGTGTGTGTATCTTCCCAAGAGTGTGTGTCGGGTCGTTATAGAGGCGCTGTGTGTGTTTTCATCCCGCTCACAGCGTTTAAAAAGCATATGCAATTTTAGGCAGACAATTGATTGGTAACAGAATTTTGAACAATTTGTCGAAAATAAGCATTAAATTGCAATGTAATCAAATGCATAAACAGATGTAAAGGTAAAAAATTAAACAAGTCTGGGGTCGCTAATTTAACGGTCGAAAGGCACTAGAGATCGACTATTAATACCATGGGTAAGCTTCTTAATTTTCTCTGGTTAATTAAGTTGTTTAATCGCGAGAGCCAAGTATTTCATGTTCGAGGGCTGACTAGAGGCTATACCTAGAGGACCTTGTAGTTAAGCTACGATAAAAGGAATTTCTCATGAAATCATCGCCTGACTGATTACCTTTTCTTTGACCCCCCAAAGTGTTTTCACAGTGATTCAATTTGATGTGTGTGCTTATTTTGTATGCCTTGGGTTTTTTGCTTTTCAAGGAAAAGCGCCCACACTGGGAACCTCTAGGGCTCTAGTACCATAGGCAATACATGTGAGTGAAGTACCAAATCAAGCTGAGATTTCTCTTCCAGCTTAAGATTTTACATTGTGGCACTTTGATTTTTTGTTTGTTCATTTTCAGCATTTTAATTTTGTAACTTTGGGGGGTCATATAACACTGATACACCTCCCCAAGCTCATCACACTAGTAAACTCCCTTTATAATACTTAAGCGAAAGGTCAATAGGGTCAAGCCCACTAGAAATCCCTAGTACATTTCACACAATGCTGCCTAAATCGGATTAAGAACCGAAGTAACCATTGATTATTAGGAAGGCATTCCCCATGGTATTAAGAGAAGATCTCTAACACCTAACTTGGTCAAACTAGCTTAGTCGGACTGGTTGATTTTTAAACCTAGACAAGTGATTATGACAAAAAATTACATTGAATTAAATGTTTGTTACTAAGCAAATGTGCTGGATATTATCCTACCAATCACAATTAAAGCAGACAATCATAGATGCAAAAAAGATAAGGGGCAATGCTAATGGACAAGAAACACCTGTTTGTGTCGATGGTCGCGCTTGATTTGAAGAGTGAGTCGAGATAAAGATTTCATGAAGGTCCAAATCCTATCAATAGAAGCACGCTCCTGTACACACTAGGAAACAAAAGGAATACCTCCAGGAGGCCCATTAGTGGGAAAAGGTACCAACACTTATCGAACACAACAAAAAACATAAGGAACCCTAACCTAATTATTTGCACTCCCCTAGAGAGTCAAGGGAATAGGATATTGTAGAGGTTGGGGGCAAACCCTAAGGCTAAACCCCTATCCTCGTTGTCGAGATAAACAAAGTCATCATCCATGAGACCATATGTGCCATCCGTGTAATCCTGTAAATTTTCTTCTTCATCATAGGTGCCCATGTTTACTAAGAAGGTCACTAGACGCCTATAGTCATCTTGGTCAAAAGGGTAGGCTTGTGCAATGGGAGAAACGCTCTCTACTAAGTATGGATCAGACGTGGTCAAGAGACGTATCAGCCATTCTAACTCCTCAAAATTCCTCTCACATGCTAGCGTACCTATCAAATCCCATTCACATGCAAGCACTGGAAAGACCATGTGAAATATTTGTGAAAAGTAACGAGGGTACCTCTCACCCAAGGCAGGAGTGGATGACTCTAGCGTACTAGCCATATCTATACACGCAAATAGATGATGGTTAGAGTGCAAATATTACAAGGGTCGTGTTCTTGTGCATAATTTGTTTTTATGATTTGTGTTATGGCTCTTGCTCTTTTACTTTTTTATCTTGTTTTTGTGAGTATAAGGCTTTATATATACATTCCCTAAGATTGGAGATTAAGAGGTCAGGGAGAAAGGTTGAGAGGGAAGCAAGTGAATAATGGATGTCCACAAACACTCCCCCCTTCCTTGGGTAGATCATATCGTTTGAAATGATGTCGTCACCCTTTGAAACCAGTTGTTCCAAGTTGTTATAGGTGAATATTTTTGCCAGTAGTTTTCTATTACCTTAGGTGCCTCGTCGAGTTGCAAGGGTGGTAAGGTACTCTCCCAGGATCGAACTTGAAGTGGTTCATTAGGTGATTCTTGAACACTGGAAGGTGTGGATTCCTTTGTAGCTTCATGGAGGTCCACTATTGTAGGTGGAGGCTGTGTAGAAGCTTTTACCTCTATGGATGTATTACATGAGGAGCTAGAAGCTTCATGGAACTCCCCCCTTCCTGAGCTAGGTGGAATAAATTGGTTTTGCCTTGGAGCCCAAACTAGCTATGGACTAGGGGTGTAGCATTCTGTGATCTTTCCCTTCCCACGGTCTACCATTGGCTTTAGCGTTACACTGTTTGACTCATATGGGTTTGTTGTCGATAGGGAAGGACACATTTTACGTTTAGGTACCCAGATTTGCTCATTTCCATCATAGTAGCCTTGGGCTTCTAATAGTCGTTTTGGAATCCATCGTGATTTGGTATTGACCCTCCTAGAGCGCGCTCTTGGTTTTCCCGGGAAATTTTTTCTTGGAATGGATGGGAGGGTTGAGGTAGTTGGAAGTAAGGCCTTGGGGACCCATTGATATGTACTCTTAGGTCGTGCAGGTTGAGTACTTGCAATATTACTGCTTGCTGCAACTACAAGTGTTGAAGTGCTAGGTTCATGGGTAGCCAGCAAAGACGAGTTAACCACCTTGGCTTGTGAATGTTGGCTATCCTTCAACTTTGCTAGAGTTTGCAACGTAGGTGACTTTGCTTGAATGATAGGGGTAAGAGTCGGTGGTCGCGTCGTGACACTACCAGTATCCCAATCAATAGTGCATTTGGTTGCCAACATCCACGTGCGTCCAAGGTTTACGTTGCCTTCCATAGCTCCCGCGGGCATGACTAGAAACCTCTGCACTATGCTTCCATTGTCATAGACAACAGGGGTCTGAAGGACTCCAAGAATAGCAGTTTTCTTTTTATTAATGCCCTTGACTTGCATCGTACTCGGGGATAGGGTCAGTTTCCCTAATTGACACCAAACTCCATAGGATAACAAATTGTGTTTAGCTCCCGTATCTAATAAGGCATTGTATAGTACTTTCTCATAGGGGCTATTTAGCTCAATTGGGTATCGTAGGGGTGGCTCAGATTCTAATGAGTCATCATCTGTGTCCTTGAAAAATGCTTGTGTGATTCCCAGATTAGCCTCTCGTTGGTGTCTAAGACGCTGTTGTCGTTCTCGAGCCTCAACTCTTGCTTGGATTTTTTTAAGCTCTGCTTGTTCCTTGGTAGCCTTCTTTTGATGGATGGCTTGCAACTCTTCCTGGCTTAGAGGATCATAATATCTTTTGAATTTACTCCCATTAAGGAATCCAATGGTTTCAACTCCATCTAGAGTCTCCACACGAATGGTACCTTGCGGGGTAATTTCACACACTCGATATGGTCCCTTACCAGCGTATTTCAATTTCTTCTTTTCATTACGTACCCCGTACATAAGAACTTTATCACCAACCTTGATGTCTTTATCCTTTAAATGGCTATCAAACCACTTCTTTCTCCTATCCTTCTCCACTAGAGCATTTCGCACAGCTAATTGCCTCTCTTCATCTAGCCTTTCCAGGATATATAATCGCTCCACTAAGGGGTTACCATCCCAACCTTCTTGAGAAGCTACTCGAAGACTAGGAATGACAAACTCCCATGGCATAACTACTTCTTGGCCATACACCATCTTAAATGGTGTGCAATTAATAGCAACTTTATACGCAGTACGATAAGCCCATAAAGCTGATGTAAGCTTTAGGTCCCAATCAGTGCGATGAGCCTCAACTGTCTTTGTCAAAATGGAGATGAGAGTTTTGTTGGTACTCTCAGCTTGGCCATTTGCTTGGGGATAATAGGGTGTAGACTTGTGGTGAGATATCATGAAGTTTGATGTGAGTTCTTTTATTACTTCATTTATAAAATGAGTTCCATTGTCACTCACAAGTTCAAAGGGGCATCCAAAACGTGTGATAATGTTCTCAAAGAGGAACTTAGCTGTTGTTTTTGCATCCGCTTTTCGTGTTGCTTTTGCTTCAGCCCATTTGGTTACATAGTCGGTAGCCACAATGATATATCGTGATTGCGTGTTACGTGCAGCCGGACTAATCGGTCCTACAAAGTCTAAGCCCCACTTTTCAAATGGTTGGGTTACCTTGATGGGATGTAGAGGCATCCTATCACTTCTTTGTGGCTTCTTGAAGCGTTGGCATTCATCACATCCCTTTGCAAAAAGTGATGCATCCTTAAACAGAGTGGACCACCAATAGCCTGACTGTAAGATCTTTCGGGCATTCAACTTTCTTAAAAAGTGACCACCAGCCGTATGTAAGTCAGCAGGCTCTTGTCCTGATAGAGACCTTTCTTTTAGTTCTGCCTCCTTTTGTTGTTGTGCTAACTCTCGGTTTTGACGTCTTCTTATAGTTCGACTCAATTTCGGCTCTGTAACCTCCAATTGAGCGAGGTCAATGGGTCGCGGGCTGCACCACATGACACTCTGGAGATGTTCACCCCAATTGTCTACTAGCTTTCGATGAGCATCACATGCCCCTAGATAGCTAAGCCATTCTGCAGTAGATCTTTCCTTGTTTATCCTAGCTCTCACATTTGCTCGATATCGCCGTCTCTTATATGACCTTTGTTTCTTGTTAAGGTTTTGATTTTGGTAAATGTTTGAACTCGACTCGCCTGATAGGTCTTCGCTTGTATCTTCTTCACTCTCATATAAATTACCATAGACGGTCGTACTAGGCCTTGAGTGTTCAGTTTCTATACTTGGTTCACTCGATGTTTCCTCAGGTTTTGAATCCATTTCTCCTTGAGATTCCGTTTCTGATGTGTATTGGCCTGAAGTCTTTGAGGAATCATCAGTTTCACTCTCAGGTAGATGTGCCTCTTTCTTATCATCGGATGTTACATGCGCTACACCTAACATGTTTACTGGTGCAATGTGTGGTATCTCTTCCCCATCTGGTGTTACCCAGGCTGTTCCTCTAGCTCCCCATGTATCTATAGTTGCCGCTAGGTGTACCCAATCGACATTGTCTGACTCAGCCATTCCGGGTAGGATATCCATATAAGGAGAGTTCTCCCCAATATCCGTGTCTTCGTTACACGTGTAACAATACTGTAATGGAGCTGAGTGAATTGTTGAGTCTGATTGATTATCAATGATGAATTTATTTCCTAGAGGATGCGTTCGACCACTTAAAAGATCAACTTGAATGACAGAGTCTTGGAACTGTAAGTAGACGTGGTTTTTGGACCAGTCATGCACCATTTTTGCTTCCCTCATGAATGGACGCCCTAAGATCATCTCAAATGACATAGGATGCTTGGAAAAATCCATAACAATGAAAGTCTGCCTTACCTTGTGTCCCAAGACCTTGATCCTGAGATCCTTTAGCATTCCAATAGGCGTAACAATAGATCCATTAGCCATTTTTACCACTACGCTTGTGGCTTCAAGGTGAGGTCGCCCCATAGACTCCCAACAACTCTTTGTCACCATGCTGACTCCCGCACCACCGTCAAGGACCCCCTTTACACTTAATCCTTTAGTAGTGATTGGTAGAGTAGCATTAGATTCATCACCTTCAAAGTATTGCCCCAACTTGTTAACGGGTACTTCAATTACAGATTCATGTCCCGCTAGGTCAGATGGTGGTGCTAAATGTTCCTCATCATTCATTACCGAGTCAGGTTTGTTCATATGTGCAAACTGTGGTAATCCGGCCTGTAATTCTCCATTGAGGAAGGCTCGAAGAGCTGAGACTAGCTCGGGGTCTTTATATAGTTTGGACATGATGGTGGTTCTAACTTCTGAAGACATGAAATCCATCAATTTGGCAACATTTAATGGCATCTTGTGGGACGTAGGACCCTGACAAGAGAATGGTGAAGATGGAATCTCCACTTCCTCAAGGGGGTCGGGCATTCCCTCACCAAACATTTTCTCTAGTAGGAAAGGTGTGTGTCCACTTTCAGATGTCCTACCTTCACTCTCTTCCCGAATGATACTGGGTATAGCTAACGGCCTGTAGTTCTTGTGAGGTTGAACTTGTGTGGGAAACACTGTGTCCGACATCTGGATATGTTTGGGTTCAGGTTCTAATGTTCGTTGAGTTTCTTCCACCAAACCCCTCAGTTGTTGGACTCGTTCAATTTCCACTGTTGGGTTTGGATAGGTTCCAATCTTTCTCTTGAAATCCTCATTTTTTGTCTCTCGTGGCTTATCTTGGGGGTTCGCAACTGGGTGGTTTAACTTTGAATACTCTTTTGGTGTTCGTCGTAATTCCCTCTCGTGATCCTCCTCACTGCCTTTTTCCTTTGTAGTAACAGTTTTGGTCTCCGTGGTCTCTATCGAATCTGAGTCATCCTCAGGGTCATTCATATACACGGGATCCTCTCCTGTCCCTATGTTAGTCTTTGAACTAGGTTTTGAGCTAGAAGCATTAAGGGATTTCTTTCTTCGTGTTTTCTTCTTTCTCGCTCGGCCAATGGATGCAGCATCTCTCTCTTCGAGGATGTAATTTTGCTTTTGGAGCATCGACCGTGTGAGTGCATTCACTGGTGCTATGTTTATAGTTGGTGGTGTCCCATCAACAATCTCTATTATGTTCAATGGTGTGATTTTCGGTGCGTTTGGATTGTTAGGACACTGTGCGATCAAATGATCTATGCCACAACGATTACAAGTGAGTATTGGCATTGCCAATGCACTCCCTTGACTTGTTTGCATTAGTGTAGCATTCTTTTGCATTCTAATGGGGCACTCAGCTACTCGATTTGGTCCACCACATTCGTAGCACTGAAGAGGTGGTCTCCTGGCAAAACGATTAATGTTTTGGCCTCTTGCTGCTAGCGCAATAGCTTGATATACCGGTTTGATTTGTCCCCAATGGTCTTCCATATAGTACATGGGACACTCCTCAAGCATGTCGACTCCATAGGTGATACTAGAGTCTATGTCCTCTTCGCAATCTACATAAGTACTAAATGACTCGCAACCTATTTGGTTCATAGGTGTAACTCTTGGATGAGGGGGTTGCGGTCCTAGCACTGGAGGTGGCAACGGTGTGGTTTGGACCACATTTTGGGTTCTAGGGACCATGTGCTGTGATGGCAACTGTTGCTCCATCGGTGGGGTAGGCATCAATGCAGGAACTCGAGGTGAGTCTGGCCAAGCTATAGGCGGTCTATTTTCCATGATGCATTTAAGCATTAGGCAATCCTTCGCTTGATGGCCATACCTACCACACGCGTTACAAGTCCCGTTAAACTTTACTCTGAAAGTAGGGCATTCACTCGTAGTATGTGGGCCCAAGCAAATTGAGCACCATTGCTGCTCCCTTCTTGGATACATATGAGTGTTTTGTGGAGCACGATTACCCCTAAGGCTTTCTTGGATGGCCTTGGTGAGATCTGCCAAAGTCATCTCAGATATTGTTTGCTCTTTCATGATTGGCTTTATCTTCATTGGCTCATGCCCTGACGCTTGCGAGCTACTAGACTTCGGCTCGGCAGACACTCTTTCTCCTGCAATCATTAAATTATCCTCCAATTGGATTGCATTCATGGTGACTGCTTCCCAAGTAGTGATACCTCTAATGACTAGGCCATTATAGATACTTTCATGTTGTAGTCCCCTAATGAATCTATCGAGCAATTGGTTGTTGTTGAATCGCTCGTTTGGATTGCATCGAGAATTCAAATTCTTTAGGCGATTAATGAAGTCTCTCACGGATTCACCTTCTTCTCATTGGGATTTCTGGAGCTGAGAGGCTACACCCCAAAGTACTCCCTCTCGTATGTATTCTTTTAAGAACAATCTCCTAAGAGTAGAGTAGATCGTTTTCTCTTCTACTCTTAAGGTTCTATACCAATCTCCAACCTTTCCGCTTAGGGTCAAACTCAAAGCCTTACACTTATGTAGCTCATTGTGCTCTTCCAAGGAATCGCACACATGTTCAAAGACTTCCATATGCTTTCTAGCATCTCCGTCTCCACTGAATTTCTGTGTGAGCTTAGCTACTTGAATTGCCTTGCTCCTAGGCTCTCTATCAGGTGCACTACGCATGTTTTCCGCAATAGAGCGCCCGATAGTTTGAGCAAATGCTGCCAAATCTCCTATTTGAGCAGGTATAATGGGTGTATGTGCTCCTGGAACCACATGTGAGATGGGAGTCGGCCTTGGCCTTGGCATACGCGCGGCTCTTGGGTCCCATATTTCGTATGGTGGTGTACCAGACGGTGATTCAAAGTTTACAGGCGTGGCTCTAGGCATAGGGGGTGCCTGATATGCATGTTATTATTAAATGGCATGGCTCCACTTGTATAAGAGCTTGGATAATGCCATTGTGGATTGTAAGCTCTTGGAATAATCGGAGGTGTAGGAGCTACATGAGGCTGAGGTACGACATGTGCACACGATTGATACATACATGTAGGTATAGTTGGGGGCACTGTGCTACTAGGCATCGGCGCAGTGTTAACAAATGAACTCCATGGTGTACTTCTTGTCATGCTCACCATTGGGATATGCATGGTAGCCGTAGTGTCATTAAGAGAAAGATGAGCTAGATCTGGGAAGGTAAAGCTGCCACTTGTGGGCTCAGATTGTACTGAGGATCAATGGGGCTCACTGAGGGAGTCTCCATTTGTGACAGGGTTGGTTGGTTTGCCTTTCCCATATCCAAGAATCTCATTAGGCCTGTTGAAGGCATGTTGATCCCTGTGTTCTGTCTTTCTAACTCGACAATCCTATGGAGGACATCACAGACTTTCTGTTGTTGCTCATCTATGCTAGTAGCACCCGATGTGGATTGTAGAACATCTAACCAACCCACATGATAGGTGTGTCCTGTGTACCGATCAGTTAAAGCTTCTGCTTGTAGGTCATACTCCCAATTTTCGTTTAGGAATATGCCATCTAGGCCTGGCGTGCTGGAGGTTTCCCTCGAAGTGGAAGCATTATTGCTCCCCATCGCTTGCCCCTCCGTGATTGCTACCTTGGGAGCACTCGGTTGCTCGGCTGGCATGATTGTTGTCATAGGAGCCTTTGCTTTCAGGGCTCGACTTTGTTCTAGCCTTCGTAGGTTCTCAATTTCCCTCTCCCTTGTTGCTTGCATATAGCGTTCGATCTCTTGCACTTCGGCAAGACTCCTACCATCGGGTAGTAGAACCTCAGAGGGAGATAGTCCTAAAGGATCAGGAGGTGCAGTGGATGGAACATTCACATGCACACTCTCAAGAAGCATAGGGTCTATTTTAGACATGAATGACGAATTTACTTCCCCACTCCCTTCATTTATTTCATTAACCGCATGTTCGGAGCAAGTAGCTCTACTAAGGGTCTCTTTTAAGCGGCTAAACACGCTGGACCCGGGCCGTGGGCCCATGGCATGCATGTCTTGACTTGAACTATCAGGGTTTGGTGTAGGATACCCCTCCATGACTTCGTAGTCAGAGGAAGAATCACTAGACGCGATATGAGGATCTTGGGTCGCGCTACCTTGAGTCCCGGCCGAAGGTCCAGAACCTAGGGTGGAGGAATAATGGGTGCCCGCGTAAATGGAGGCACTACCAATATGCTCGTGCTCTAACACTCGTCTAGAGCGTAGGTTCATATGACTTGGATCCCCTAGAAGTGTCAGTGAGTGCCCGTGAAGGCTGCTCACCTAGTAATTTTGGGTGTTTTGCAACCCAAGTCTTTTCTTGATTTTTTTTAAATTTTTTGATTTTTTGGTCCTTTTTTTCTGGCCCGGCTATAGAATAGAACGTATGATAGCTCAAAACGAGCGCCTCGGTGAGAGGGACGTGCCGTGCTTTACAGCCCTCCGTTTTGTCACTTTATGCCCTAGGAATCCCTAAAACCGTCAATTTCTAGTAGGGAACTAGGTCCAAATTAGAAAGTCTAAGGGTGCAAGTGGGAAGAGAAGGGAGGAGAGTGGAGGACTTGCCCCACATGCTCTCATTCCCTCTTGAGGGGGTAGGGTATATATATAAGAGTGAGTCTAGTATATATCATAAGATTGAGGATTGAGGCCTAGGCCTGGGCCTGGGCTTGGGCTTGGGGAAATGAGCCCGATCCCGATCAAAATTTTAGTGTAGCCCCCCAGTCACTCATGCTTAAATATTTTTTACTTTTTTTTTAGGGCGACGACCGCGCGCGGTTTAGGTGACCCTTTCTTGGCCACACACACTGTCAACACCTACCTAACCTCTCTGTCAATTGCTCACAGCTCACAGACAGCTCACTACCTTATCTACTTACTAACAATGCTGCTAACCACTAACTAATCTACTAACTAATCTGTTAATTGCTTACTGACAGTGAGCTAATTGTCCACCTACTTCCTCTCTCACTACCTTACTGTGCAAAGACTGTGTGCAGGCAAACCTTGCCAAAAAACTGTGTACAGACTGTGTGCAAACAAAAATTGCTAACTACCTTCCTACTTATTCATTCACTGCAAACAAGCTAACGACTACTAATTGTGCAAAGACTGTGTGCAAACAGAAAACACAACATTATGCAGAAATCACAGAACTTGCAGACAATACAGAAATTAACAACTTGCAGAAAAACAACTCATTCCTCTTTCTCTTCCTCTTCTTTCCTACTACAAACAACTCATAGGAGAAGCACAAAGTGCCTCTTGGGCTTAGTGCAGGGCGATTCCCTGGCAACGGCGCCAAAAATGTGCGCTCCTTGCCGCACTGTCGAAGCAAGGGCCTTGCCTAACACTGTGTGCGAGCCAGAGACGGCTCCAAGCACACAACTAGCTTAACTAGTAAGCTCAAAAGAGGGCAATGGTGTGTCACTCACCGCTCTATGCTCCTGCCGTGGAGGATTCCTCGCCGCGAAGAAGAAGGAGACGCCGCTACGTCGCGCTCAACCGCTTCACTGCCGTCGTGCCGCCGCAATGCTCGATCGCACTCTCTCTCTCTCTCTCTCTCTCTCTCTCTCTCATACACACACACACAAGGAGGTGAAGAAGAAGAAGATGGAGATGGAGATGGAGCAAGAGCACTCTTCTATTGGACAAATGAGAGAATGAGTGAATTTTAGGTTTAGTTGGCTTTTATATGAGCTCACCCCATTCACACTTGGGCGCCCATGCTTAGCCAACTAATCCCTTGAATGTCCCAGTTAGAGTGCGCCTCTCATCGGCGATCACTCTTACCCTTTTCCTATTGGATCGACAAGCCCGGTACCTGACTCTACCAAATAAATAATACAATGTCCACCGTAGGTTACAACGTCTGTCTCGTAGGTGATAGGGTGTCTGTGAGCCGTGAGGGTTAACATCCTTTCATAGAGTCCAATTTTGAAGTTATGCCAATTGTCCCACACTTCTTGAAATTCAAAGACACAAAGCTACTAAATAAGTTGGATGCTTTGAAACAAAATACACCGAGAGGTGGCCTTTAACTTGGTAGTGTATGGGAGTCTGAGAGGGACCTTACAAAGTCCCCAACAAAAAGAAAGAGCTATCCTTAGATCTAACGAGACTTTTTGTAAGAATTTCCAAGATATGACATACATGCTATTTATGATCTTCTCTAGTCTTTGAATATGCAAGAATATCATCAAAGAAGACCAAAAAATTACCTAGCTCTTTTTTTAAAGTTCCATCATGAGATGGTTAAAAGTGGTAGGGGCATTACCCATACCAAAAGGCATGATTGTAGACTCATAATGCCCAAACTGTGTATTAAAAGCGGTTCTAGCAATATCAAAACTTTCAGGACCAAGTTTAGTAGAACATACATATTGCAAGATAGAAGCCTTAAAAAGAGGATGGTTAGACATAAGAGGGTTTTAAAGTTGCATTAGAAGAAGTATCTTTTATTTAAGATAGAATTTTTCCTTCGAGGTAGGAAAAATTGGGCGATAAGAGACACAAAAGTTAACTACATGGGTTAGGGAAAATTAATAGGATCACAAAAAAAGAAGGAGAAAACACATTATGAAAGGTGAGAAATTTGAGAAATAAGATGTTCCTAGTCCTCTTAGGAAGAATCTTCAATGGGATAGCCCTTCCACTAGGACAAAACCTTTTGAATTGCTCCTTCATGTCTAAAATTTTCTCTAGCTCCATCATACTCTCCCTTAGTCTCGAGAATGGGGAATTTTTTTATTCCAATCACTAGGCTCCAAGGGACCATAGATAATGGCTTGTTCATCTATCCCATCCTTTAATGAAATGAAGTTTACTATTGCTGATCTAGGTGGGTTGACAATTGGCCCTTGATCACGAAAATGAGTTGTAGTTGGAGGTATTTATTGGGTTGGGTTTCTTCCTCTTGCTCCAAGGTTTTTAAATTGTTTCCCATGATTAAGGCAATTTTGAAAGTTAATAGGTGTAGTCGGAAGACTTGGGTTATTTCCTGTGGGCACTCGCTTTCTTATGAGCAAATTCTAGGCATTTATAACACTAAATTTGTCTTTCAATCTGAGTGATTGGAAGAGCATTCACACGAACAAAATCTGATGGAGACTGAGGTTGGGCAGTTAACTTATGTGTAAATGGCACTTTGGGTGTTCTATAGTGATGATTGGGGTAAGAAGGGGGTTCATGCTGCAGTACTTCCCTTAAAAATGCTCTTGTGTTTTGACTTGGACTAGGCTAGAGCATCCCCCAATGAGGCAGGTCGAAGGGACACTACTTCAGGAGCCAAATCATCCCCAAGCTAAATGAAGCTTTCGTTCCTCTGTCATAAGAGGAGCATAATCGGACAAACACTTCATAGTATGCTTTGACAAACCCATTTCCCAGCTCACAAGAAAGAAACTCGTTCATCTTAGTAGTGGAGTAATCTAGGGGAAGATATCATTCCTTGAGATGATGCTTTAGGTCATCCCAGCTTTGAGTCACTTCTTCTACTTGGCAAGATTGGTCCTTCCAACTTAGCTCACCCCATTATCTTATGAGCAATTGCATTGTAGCTTGTGAGAGCAAAGTAGTCATCCATTTGAATTATCCTATTCTTCTGATTGAGTAGGCACATCATTGCCCGTGCCTAGAAATGGATGTGGTTGCATAAATTTGAGTAGGGTCTTAAGATTCTTCCCATGCCCAAAGTCCTCTATGAGGGCTGCAGCAAGTGGCATCTAATTTGGCACAGGGTCAACTTGAGGTGTTGGTGACGCTCGTGCATCAAGAAGCACATAACCTGAACCGTTAGCTATGGGTGAGTCGCGAGAAGATCTAAGTTTTCTTAAGGTCTTTTTTGAGTAGACATTAAAAGGAAATAGAAACTAAGGGGTTATAACTAAATGAACCGAATTTAAATTTTCACTAAGATTAAAACTTTACCGAAAAAGTTTGACATGGATAGCCCTAGCATAACATAGAATTTTTAAGTATGAAATTTGTCTTAAATGTTTGGAAAAATGCCGATGTAGGTATTTACCTATGGAATGCGACAACATGGATGGTCCTTCTGGCTAGGACTAATAATCAAATTGAGCTGTTAAAAAATTAACTATACACACAATAGAAAAAATAGTAAACAGAACATATAATAACCAGAAACAATAGATTTGAATCCCTAACAATAATTCTGTGCAAACAACAACAATAAAAAATGGTAGATCTAAATTATCGACCACAGATTTGTGCTGGCAGAAACCAAAAATGAACATTGTTCCCAGCTTTTACTACAAAATTACAGAAAAACCTCAAAAAACAACAACACAAATGCACCTAAAGCAGGAGCCTTGCTATGCACTGCGTGCGAGCCACTGAGGCTGCCAACACACAACCTAGATGCAGGCAAGCTCAATAGATGCAATTGGTGTGTCACTCACCTCTGTGTAGCCACATTCACGATGAGGGAATCCCATGCATGTAGAGAGGAAGAAGCCCGTCGTTGTTGTTCAAATGCCTCGCCGCCGTTGTACTGTTGTTGTTGCTGCTTGACCACCACATCCTCTCTCTGACGCTCATACACACTTACGCTCACACACAGTAAGAAGATAACGTAGGAGGGAAGAAGAACAAGAGCAATGTCAGTACATTTGAGAATGAGCAAAAAACTAAGTTACGTGTCTTTTATGTGGGTTGTCCCATTCACATATGGGCACCTGCACTCGACCTATTAGGACTAACTTCTTATATAAATAAGTCTGTGATACCACCTCTCATCAGCAACCACCCCATCCTTGACCCTGCACCTATGGGATCGACAAGCCCGACCCATGACTCAATATAAACAATAATATTACACAATAATAATGCCGGCCAAAGTTAGCATGAAGTTGACAGTGCATAGCTGGTCGCTCTCTACTTTCTTTTATTGTGTGCTGTTCTTGTTATTTTGAAGACATCCCCCTTGTGGATGGGAGAGAGATAGATACATAATTTAAATATCATAGGAGCATCCTGAGAGACCTCATGACGAGAAGGGAGGAAATGGGAAATGTGTTTTTGAACCTTTCGTAAAGTTCTTGAGATACCTATGGCGTCCTTCCTCCAATGAAGAGTCACTAAACGAATCGCTACTCGTGTCTTCTTCTCTCCTGGATAGATTGTCATCCTTCTCCACAGGGAGAGATTGTACTCAGGGCTTGTGCTGCTCCTCATCTCTCTTGCACCTCTCTCGCATACATGCATAACACTTCGGTTGCAAGGGTGTGCATGTCTGCTGGTGGCTCTCTCTCTCTCTCTCTCTCTCTCTCTTTTGTGTCGATGTGTGCTTTTCTTGTTATTTTTCAGGCAGAGACAAATACAGAAATTAATCCTCATAGGAACGAGAAGGGAGGAAATGGGAAAGGTAAACTTCTTGAGATACCTACGCGCGATGTGAGTGAAGAAGCTCAATTTCTTGCTGGTATGGCGTCGTCCTCGGACAGCGATTACTACTACACGGATGACGACGACGACGACGACGACGAGACAGAAGAGTACACTGACGATGACGAAGAGGAGGATGGTGAGGAGGCAGGAGAAGAAGAAGACGACGACGACTCTTCTGAGTACAGCTTTGAGGACGAAGATGATGACGACGACGATGATGAAGAGGTCGAGGATGTAGCAGAAGATGATGAGAATGTGGAATCGGAGGAAAGCGGCATTGATACTGCTGATGAGGATGAGGAAGAGGAAGAGGTGCCTGCTTTGGAGCATGGCCCTCAAGATGAGATCTCTGAGGGAACGGATGCCCCTCTTTCTGGCCTCTCTACACCGGTTGATCCTGTCTGTGATGATCAACAACCTCCATCTCTACCATCCAACCCTGACGAAGACATGAAAGAGGTGCCCCTTCTCAAAGGTAACCCCAATCCTGAGGCAGGTAACCCCGATCCTGCACCCATGGTCCTTGCTCCGGCCTCTCAGCTAGAGGGAACCACTGCTGTCTCTTCTTTGGCTACAGATTTGGACAATGTGAAGATCGAGAGCCCTCCTTCTGCGTAGTGTGTATGGCACTTCAGATCTGCTCTCTGCTATCTGTGTAAGCTTTTCTTCATCTGTCTTGCTCGATGACCTTTGATTGTATTTTTTATCACCCAAGGGGAGTTTCATTTCTGAGGCATCATGCCTTCACATGCAGCACCCATTTTTTGTAGCATTTTCTCACTATTCCTATATATATCACATCGATCATGTCAGTTCTTACAGAAAATATATAAAGGAGGTTGTACAATAAAATTTACACTTGTAATCATTGCATTCACAGTGCTTTCAATTCATTGTTTACTGCTTACACTTACCTGTTTTGTGTGGCAAAATTGCATTTAACACGCATTCTGGTTTCATCTTCCACTTTCAAATTTAAGTTTGCTGGAACATGTTGATGATACGACTTGCGCCTTCTTCTCTTGGTAGGGAAGGAGACTCTCTCTTGGTGCGTTTTGTTTCATTTAGGCAGTGGTGGGTGGGCGCTTGAACCCAATTCCTTGCATCACGAGAGCTGATTTTGGCAATCATTTCAAAGATGCTGTGGTGAACTTAGTTCATTGAAAAATGTCTGGGAGACAATCATATGCGAAACATAGATTGTTTTCTTGCAGTGAAAGCTCAGGAATTTGGCTCAAGGTGGAGGTGCATGAGCTATGTTTGAAACTGCGAGGTTTGACATCTGCCTTGTAGAGTTTAAGGGAACTAGGCAAGCAAAGATTGAAGGGTCGCACAATGGGGCTTTTGTAAGAATGGATTAGGACGAAGATTGAACTGAGAGCATGCCTTTGCCCAATTCATAGTTAAGCTGATTCGACTTATTTTCTCCGACTCTTTTTGAACTATGATTAAATTATATGTGTAGATCAATCCTTCAAGAAAAGTCCTGAAAGGTTACCTTTTGTGTTTGTTCTCACTGTTGCATTATGGGAGATGAATTTCGAGCTTCTGGTTCCAAGCATTTGAAGAATGAAAGTTGAGCTTGAGGCAAAGCTTGGAATGTATAATTCCATGCGACTATTATGCTTTTGAAAGCTGTACTAAAATTTTCTTATCAAGATTTAAGCTCAGTGAATCAATGGGCATGCAGACGAAATATTGTTGGGTGGATGGGTTTTTGTTATAATTGAAGAGAGCTCATGAAAGAATGCTCTAGTTTTTTTGAGAGTGTGATGCCCAGGCAGGTCTGCAAGTCATTAAGTTGGAATATTCAATAAACTTGGGCTTAAAGGTCTACAATTTTTGAATTGGCGAATATACCAGGTGTTACGTCTCATGCTCAAATAACATGTCTTGAGTTCAAGCACAGTTAATGTGTCATCCACGTGCACACCACTGAGAGAGAGAGAGAGAGAGAGATTAATGCCATAGGGACACTTCCGAGGGACCTCAGTCTTGAACTCAAGACTTCATACTCCAGACGGTACTAGGATAACCAATCTCCAATACTTGGGTGATGAGAGAGAGAGAGAGAGAGAGAGAGAGAGAGAGAGAGGTTTTGCAACCACAAAGGCAAGCCAAATCTCATATGTGAAAAACAAACAAAATGCTACCTTGTAGAATAAGTGTCGATCCACATGCGCACATGGCACATTCTAGGGTATTTCAATGTGGGCCTATGGTCTTGTATTATGTATTTTGTTTTCCTTGGCTTATGGCTAGGTAGTTTGCCTAGCTACCCTTTCATAGCTTTAGCTATTAAAAAAAAAGTTCAATTGGCCTCATACAAATGCCCTCTTGCTAGCAAGAGTTGCAACAATTGAGCCACAAAGGTTTTTGTGCCTGAAGTATTATTTCCTTGTAGAAAATGGCATTGGAAAATGTGTCAACAATGCCACTTATCCAGTTCAGAGAGTTAGGAAAGATGCTACTCATCGCAGTTAATGTCAGCTCCTTCACACTTTCTGATGTATTTTTTGTGCCTGAGATTAAGAAGAATGTGTTGTCTGTTTTTGCATTAGCGAGTCTGGTCTTGTTGTAAAGTTTGTGGATTACGGCTGCGTTGTTCACGATCTTTGTTTAGGTGATACTATTGTGACCTTAGGTACCTTGTTCAAATCTTATGAAAAGTGTGGGGAAAACTATGGTAAACTATAGCATGCATATCTGATTCTTGCCAGTTTTGATGCGTTAAGATCTTAGCAATTACAAACGGAAAATTATTTTCTTGCAAAAGGAAGATTGAAAAGTGACTCCTTTTAAGAATACTAAAGTGCCATGAGATTTATGACACTTCTTTGTTGCCATGTAATTTTTTTTTTTAGTTTAACACCAATGTGCTTTTCCCTTGAAATTCTTTTGTTAATTGGAAACGCCTTCAAGGCTTATTTGGTTTGCCCCTTTTCTCGTGTGAAAAGTTATCAAAGATAGAAAAGAAGAAAGTTTAAGATTCTTAATTATTTCAAAGAAATGATTTGGGTTGTTAATTTTTCACAAATAGCTTCCAACAGTAACATAGTAACACATACAAACCTGCTATTTTCCATCCTATCACCACATGTCAAAAAAAAGTTAAGTACTTCACGTTGCATGTGTATCAATGCTATACTTTTGATGTAGCTGCTTAATAATAGAGCAAATATCAATCTATTAAGGTAGTGATACATGTGATCACTCTTAGGACCTTTGAGGCTCCTTTTTCCCACGCTAGGAGTCTAGTCTCTCTCTCTCTCTCTCTCCCCCCCCCCCCGGCGGGGCCTTGCCCCCCGCTCTTTTTTTGCTACTTGTTTATATGCCAACTATTCTAAGGCAAAGCCTTATTTTTGCATTATCACAATTAGAATACTACTTCTATTACCCTTAATCTACTAAATCCATTTTTTTATTGAAGTCCCTTGTCCATTTTTTTGACTTAGAATAGGTTGATTTTTAATCACCATGCACTTTTGGCGAGCGTTTCTAAATGCTACTGTAACGTTGTGGTGACAAGTATCATACAGTCACCCCTTCACTATGCCATTTTTACAAGCGTTCAAAATGCTAACAAGGGTAGATGAGTAGGATATGAAGTGAGAAAATTGATTCAAAAGAATGAGAAAGTACCTTAAAGTTCCCTCTTTTGGGAAGCATTTTGCAATGTTGATAATGTTAAGCGCTTTGTGAGAAGATAAATGGCTTTAAAAAATGAGAGTGGTTTCATACTTTTTACTTACATGCTGTCAAGTTGTCAACCCTTTCATCATTATTCATTTTAATAATCTCAAAGGCCTTTGGAGACAATAGTGTAAAGATTTTTATCCCCCCCCCCCCCCCCCCCCCCACCCCCCCCAAAACTTATATTAGTGAGTGTATATACATGTATGGATGGTAGACAACAGTGTAAACCTTAAAATATAGAAGGTAAGTTGTTTAAGAAATGGGAGACTAGATTACACCATAGCCACTTGAAAAACGTTTGGAAACGCTATTGGCAAGAGAATGAAATTTATTTTCAAAAATTGAATGACTACTCTATGCCTCACCATGGCTTGTTGGGAAGCATTTGGTGTCATAAAAACTAATATCTAATACTTTCAAATGATTTTCTCATGTTAAACTGATCATTTAATATGGGGAAGTACCAAGGGAGTAAAAGCTAGAATATTGGTAAGGCTGTTAGACCGGGCTCTGTCAAGGATCCAAAGGAGAAAAAATACGGATCCAAAGGGGGACAATCTGCAAATGAGCAATGTGATCCAATGGGGCTTAAAAGACCTAAGGTTCAGCTCCATTACGACTTCCATAGGCTAAGGTTCCAAAAATTAACTCATTTATCCAATGGCCAAAGCAAGGGGAAAATTGGATGGTCATGGGAAGACTAAAAAGTCTTCCCACATCCCTAGGAAGGAGGGGGCGAGCCCTTATTGTGGTGGATGAGAGAGAAACACACACACACACCCACACACACTCCAAGGCTCCCCCTTTACACAAAGGGAATATTGGACACATGTTAGGCTCCTAAGCCAGTTGCCCCCAACCTCCCCTCAAATCCTATTGGATGGCCATAGAGGAACCAATGAAAATTAGGCTAGAGTAAAATTAGTCTAATCAATTTAAAAATGCTTGATAAAAGAAATGATAGAAATTAAGCTCCCTAGAAGACTATTGGATAGTCTA
Source organism: Adiantum capillus-veneris (assembly GCF_014529385.1). NCBI lineage: Eukaryota > Viridiplantae > Streptophyta > Polypodiopsida > Polypodiales > Pteridaceae > Adiantum > Adiantum capillus-veneris. Next base: position 74,974 of record NW_028221418.1, on the reverse strand, counting down.
CCAAGGGGTCCAATGAGTATTTAGTAGCCCAATGGCTTGCTTGATTCCTATTAGCCAGAAGACTAAGAGGTTGTTTAATTGAATTATTTAATTACCTAAAGCTCTCAACAGAAGGGGAAAGGGAGACACATGTCACAAGGCTAGCAATTATGCTTCTAAATTGTCATTGGCTAAGCTTTGCAAGAGCCAATAGGATGCCAACATGAGCAAATAGCAAGAGGGGTCGACCAAGATGAGGAAAAAGGCTGCATTTTACTCTAACACAATGCCACATACACACACAACTCATGTATGCAAGAAGAACTCCATCTCCTTCTCCAAGCATTGAGAAGTAGAGGCCTACACCAACAGCTCTTGTCTATGGAATGCAAATCCAACCAAGAGCCAAGCTTCAATGGCATGCTCATCTCCTCTACCATGCTAATTACTAAGCTAAGGTATGCTATTAGAGTGATTATGTGAGGAGAATACTTCTTTCTCATAAGATAAATCTTCTTCCTCTCAATCTATCCTCATTCCCTGCTAGCTCTCACCATTTTTGAAGGTGTGTAAGGTCTTGGGACTGAGGCTAGGGACATTAGGTGTGTTTTTCAAGCATAATTTGGTGCATGAAGCTTCCATCTTCATTGCACCAACGAGTTTTATCAAGGAACACAAGAATTGTATTGTACAAAAATCTCCTTTGATGGGAGAAGCTATAATACAAAGCGTTTATGGAGGGGGGACCGGCTCCATGTAAATCCCGTCCACAAATGTTGTCAATTGTTCTATTTCTCTCTCTTTTCAAGTATTGTCAATGCCAAATTAGCTAGGTGTAAATTGCTAGGTTGATTTCGCAAATTAAGTACTCTCTCTATGCTCATTAGGAGCTTGTTCCTAATGAAATGCTCACTATGTTATCAATTTCCGCTACACACAAGTTACTAGTGCATTAAATGTTACATTGGTATCAGAGCTATTGGTTTCTCTTTTCTTGCTCAAGAAGAGAGTTCCTCAAGCTTGCTACAAATGGTTGGTGTTATTAATTGCAAAAGAGTAAGCCTAGAATAGGGATTTTTCAATCCTTGAAGCACGCCTGCTTTATGCAGTTAATGGGGATACCATAGAGAGCTATGGTCTTGAAAATGGATTCCTACGGGGCTTGCCTATGGCTTAACCATTATTGAGCTATTAGAAGCTTGACAGGAACTGGTGCTATCTTGGCCCTATTGAACCCTCTCTTATATTCCTTGCAATTAACAATATTCAAGCCACGGGTATAGATGCTTGAGTGCTTATATTTGAAGGTCAAGAGGAGTAGCAACTAGGGCTTGAAGTGCCAAAGTACAAGTAAAAGTTTACACCTAAAAGTTGCTAGTATGACTGACAAAGGAAAAGAGATTGAAATGAATGTTGATAGCTTTGACTTTGCTAATGAAAGAGCAACTAATGATGCCCCTATGCTTGTAAACTATCTTGTTTCTAGGATTCAACAAGCCTTGGGCAACCCATCCCTCCAAGGTGAAGTGCTACAGCAATTGCGCAACCATGTTATTCTCCAAACTCCCCACCAAGAAGAGAGAGTACCTAGGAAGCCTCCTAGTGAGACTTCCAAAAGAGGACTCTCTCCGATAAGGGAAGAAGAAGAGGATCCGTACAAAGGGCTCAAAAATTTACTACTCGATGATGCATCTCCCTCTCAAAGGAGAACCCAAGTTTCAACGGTAGAGCCCTCACCAAAAGAACGAGAAATAAGTGAGTCTCTTGCCACCTCGGCAGAGATGGCTCCACGAAGACGGCGGGAAAAACACTCTCCAACACCCCCTAAATGGACCATAATTCAAAGAGGGACGAGAGAAAACAAGAGAAGAAAAAAGCGAGAAAGAGGTCAACCTCTTCTCCATCTTCTTCATCCTCTTCCTCTTCTGAAGAAAGTGATGGTGCAGACAAGGAAGAACAAGGGAAGAAAAAGGCGAGCAAGAGGTCACCCTCTTCTCCATCCTCCTCATACTCTTCCTCTTCTGAAGAAAGTGATGGTGTATCTCTTGAACCACCTAAAATAAGAGGCCATTTGAAATCCTATGCCACCTAGAAGAGGTCGTCCAAGCTCAAAAAGTTTAAAGAGGGAGGAAAGGACATCTGTTTCCTTACCTACAATGGCACTTTCGATGCTACGAACAAGTCTTGGCTTTTATCCAACAATTCAATGCGGCGTTTGGAGATGAGGGATTCACGGAGTCTTCTAAGCTACGTCATGTAGCCATGCATTTTCAAAAGTCCGTCATGTAAGGATTAAACACATGCCTTCACTCCATCTCTTAGCCATGTGGGAACTAGCCCTAGAACACTCTAGAACATCTCATGAGAGCCTATATAAGAAGGCACCCTCCACAAGCTCTAGACATCACTTGTAGTTTACAAGCTTTGCTTATGCACTAGTTATTTTGTTCATTTCAATGGTGTAAGTTCTCCTCTTGCATAGGCATTTTATTTCTCTCTCATCTATCCTTATTTTGTGTCTACAACATGAATGCTACATGTGTGTATCCACCCTAAAAACCCAACAACTGGTATCAGAGCATTAAAGACCCTCATGGGCTCACTAGCACACACTAGCATTCAGTTTTAGGTGGTGCTCTCACTCTCTCTCTCTAAAACTTTTTTTGGAAGAGCTAAAAGAGGAGAAAGTCAAGCCTCACAAGTGGGCATGCAAGTGGACAAGTGGCCTTGAAATGTGGAAAGTGCTCTTCACTTGATTCTTGCTCATTCAACCACCTACTTTCTCTCTCCTCTAGGAGCTTCTCCTTCTTCCCACCAAGCTTTCATGGAAAGCTTTATCTCTCCATCAGCCCCAAGCTTGATCTCAATGCTCCTTACTCTCACTTGATTCATTCTTGCAAGACTAGGCTTCTACTAGCTCCTATCTTCGTCTATCTTATTCTCTACTTCACAAATAAGCTCTCGAAGTTTCCATGACCGTGTTTTCTTCAAAAACAGTCCATTTACTTGCTCTAATCAGCCCCATTTCATGCTCTTTTGATGCCTAAAGCTCCGTACATTAATAGTACAAGACTAGCTAACTAGTCACTAGCTACTAGTCATATTTTCATGAGTTTTAAGCTTCATTAATTTTCTGTTTTCATATCAGAGAATTAAAAGTGGAAAACAGGCCCTTCAATCTAATTTTTATGCTCTATTAAGCACTCTTAAGGCTTGGGCAACACTCTACGACACTTTCCGACAAAGACTACATCAATCGGGAGCATCTACATCACTAGTTCGAGGCCGATTCAACTTCAACAAAGGGGCACATTTCAAATCAGCAAAAACAGTAAGCAATAGGCTGAATTCTCATCATTCCACACTCTTCAACAAAGGGGGAAAATACTCTACTTTGAAGTGGCAATACATTGCTGCACTTGGTAACCCAAAACAAGCATTTTGTAACTCTATATGCTACATTTTACTTGCTTCATTTGTATGCTATTGTAACGGGCCAAGACACCATCAAGAGAGTCTCTTGATAGGACCGTTCTTGCCATTGCATATTCACCTACCATCATACATTATGGGTAATGCTAATCTATCTATCTTTAATGGGGTAGGATTCCACACTTGGCAAGTTAAGGTAAAGGGATATCTAATGAAGAAAGGGTTATGGAGCATAATCACATCTAATATTGATGAAGAGAACCCACCTTCACGTGCACAACAACGTGAACTTCAAATTAAGGATGAAAAAGCATTGGGCATTCTTCTCACAAGTGTAGCGGATGAGATAGTTCACTATTTAGACCAATCCACTACCTCTAAGCATGCATGGGAGATACTTGAGAGGAATTTTGGGGCAAAATCAAAACACTCTAAGATTTCTCTTAAAATGCAACTCTATAGCTTAGTTATGCAAGAGGGTGAAAGCTTATCTAGCTTAGTCAATAGACTAAAAAGCATTTGCACGCAACTAAGTTACATAGAATGCAACATTGAAGAAGAAGACAAAATTGCCGTATTACTTAAGTCTCTTCCATTGCAATATGATAATATCGTGACGGTCTTAAAAGAGAAGGAACCAATTCCTTCACTTGAGAGCATTGTCAACTCTTTACAAGAACAAGAGAAGAAACACACACATAAAGAAGAGAACACCTTACAAGCTTTGCATGTTTCATCTTCTTCTAAAAGGAACTTCAAAGCATGTAAGCATTGTGGAAAGACAAATCATATGTCTTTCAATTGCTACAAAATCAAGAAGTGTGTGAAGTGTGGCAAAGTGGGGCATGCGCCTCAATTTTGTAACCACAATGGGCTCAACACCGACACTACCTCCAACATTCAACGAGGTAAAAGGTCTTCCAACAAGGTTCACTATATGCATAGTGATGATGATGACAACAGAGATGACGACAACGAGGATGCCGAGAGCATCAACTACATCCATTCAACCATCTCTTCTCCTTCCTCTAGTTTTTCTAATAAAAAGCATGTGGAGGGTAACCCCAAATATGGCTCAAAATCCAAATCCAATTATGAGTATGATGATATTTACTAAATGTTCATTTTCAGCCCATTATCTTTAGTTACCCACTCCTTCAGTTGTATCCTAAGGGTGATGATGCTTTGTATCTCTTTGAGCACCGTTTTATGTTGTATCAATGTAGGGCATAATGTTGTATCCATATGAGAACCATTATGTACCACCTTAGACCCAAAAATTATGTATCCAAAATGTATGAACCTTCTACATACCTTTGTGCAACCTTAGGAGTTCCAAGCATGAGTTTAAGGGGGAGTTTGTAAGGATTAAACACATGCCTTCACTCCATCTCTTAGCCATATGGGAACTAGCCCTAGAACACTCTAGAACATCTCATGAGAGCCTACATAAGAAGGCACCCTCCACAAGCTCTAGGCATCACTTGTAGTTTACAAGCTTTGCTTATGCACTAGTTATTTTGTTCATTTCAATGGTGTAAGTTCTCCTCTTGCATAGGCATTTTATTTCTCTCTCATCTATCCTCATTTTGTGTCTACAACATGAATGCTACATGTGTGTATCCACCCTAAAAACCCAACACGTCAGGCAATGGTGGTCTAGCTTCGGGCAAACGGTGACGCTCCATGAACATGGAAAGCTTTAAGAGATTCCATCATGAAGCATTTTTTGGCTACCGATGCCAAAGACAAAGTACTCACCGAATGGCGAAGCTTGAAGCTCTCTCCCTACGAATCTATTCACAAATATATAGACAAGTTTTGGGATTTACATCTCAAATCCACTGTCTTCAAAAAGATGGACTTTGGAGAGCAAAAACAACAATTTTGTGCATGTTCAACTTCCAACAAGGGGCTAAGAGAAATCTTAAGCCCATGTGTTGAGCCAACAGAGGATCACACCCACATTTTTGCTCACACTCATCATTTTTGTAACCATTGATTGTAATAAATGTCTTTCCGACATTGATTTTGAATTGAGCCATTCATTAAGTAACGGGACTCAATTGAGTTTCCAGCTTGTAATTCCGAAGTAATTTCACTTGCTGATGTAATTAGTTAGAGATGTTCTCACCTCCAAGGCTGAGGTATATAAGCCAAAGTTTTTGTAACCTAAGGAGATTCAGATTATTAATCAAAGTGAGTTTTTGAGCGCCGTGACTGTGTCTGAGAGAGAGTGAGAGAGAGAGAGAGAGAGTCTTATCTACTTGCTACGCGAGCTACGGAGCCGCCATTGGAGAAGCGACACCGCCATTGTGTTAGCAACGGCGAGAGCTACGCACAGATACCAAGAGTGCGCGCTATCGACTTCTATGTGTGGTAAGTTCCTACGAGCTTCGGTGTGAGTTTTCTTCCAACTCGTGTGTCGGAATAGAGCGTGCAGCATATCTATAGAACCACAACGAGTAGAGCTACACATTAGTACCATCGGGGTCAAGTTTCGGTCCCCTATATTTTTCGGCCTGTCTTCATACGCGTTTACCGCACGGAGTGATTATAGGTTGATTTTGCAGTTCAAGTCTTTAGGGTGTTGTTCTTACCTAGTGCATAGACTTCCCCTTGAGTTTGAGATCGATTCAATGATTCTAGATCCTGTTTCGTATAGCATTCGTTCGTAGTACGGATTTCAGTCACTTGCGTATTTTAGAACTTAGATTTGATTTCCTTAGTAGTGATTGTCATTAGAAGGTCGAGTAGGTGATTTGACACCCACCTAGTTGTTTCCATGCGCCTGCGGGTCAAGCTTCGTCCTCGTCTGATAAATTCTGTTGTTGATTGAGTTCTCGCTATTTAGCTTCCGCTAGCGGCGTAACCGCCTTAACATTTGGCGCCGCTGCCGGGGACGAGAGCCCTAAGTAGGTGACCTTAGACTAATCCTACGAGGTGAGTCGTATAAACTACTTTGTATACTTTAGTTAGAAAAGATCTAGGAGTGGTGGACTCCGAAGATCTCGAGAGATACTAGGAAGTGGGGTATTCCTGGGTCTTCAGTGTTGACAATATTTTTAGTTTAGCTTAGATTTGTTTGTTGTTTTGTTGATGTTGAGTAGTTGTTGATAGAAGAAGAATTTGCTAGTCCGTGAGTGACAGTGGATATCTTTAAAATCACAATTACCAAACCCATTTTATGATTAGGAATAGCTTAGGTAGGACTTCATTTGATCCTGATCTAGAGCTAGTAATCATTGGAGTATTTGCTTGATATGGGTGATTGCATGTTAGATCACTAAACCGTCGAGTTAGTAGTGAAACTTGCAATAAACAAAAGTCAGAGAAATTTTCTGTGTATCTGGGAGTTGCTGAGCACTAGAGGAAGCTTTAGGAAGGATTCTGTGCCAAAAAACTGGAAATCTGCAACTTTAGACATCATACGCGTATGATGTCTAAATGACCAAACAGAGACCAAAACAGAAATTTTGACTTTACCAGAGTGTTCAAAAAGGGGGTTATACCCTAATTTCAACTTAAAACAAGAGCATTAACACTCAAAGAAACCCAAAAAGACAAGTCGGAGTCCAAGAAACGCAAAGAATAGGAAATTTTGTATTCAGATCTTGTTTTTACATTCAATCCTGACAAAAACACTTGAAACTCAATTATAAACATTAGAGAAGGCTTAAAACCAAAAATAGTCAAAATCTGGGACAAAAGACATCATACGCGTATAATGTCTTTTAGCACATCCACTGCTTATTTTTTATATCTGACCTGACAAGATTGTTACAAACACTGTAGAAAGCATAAATATCAAGTTTTGACCTAAATTGATGAAAAAGACATCATACGCGTATGATGTCTTTGACCTAATTTTGGACATATTTTGATACTTTGCCAACACAGATCCATTGTAATAGCTGTCTAGAGGTTATATTTCAAGTTTCATCCCATTTGGATCACAATTGACCCAAAAAACAAGTCAAAAGCGAAAAATTACCAAGAAAAGCCTAAATTAGCCATAACTTGCTCAAACAGAGTTCAAACTGAATTTTGTGAGTGGAAAGAGCATAAGGGGGCTACTGAGAGTGAGCATAACCAAAATAGTCTAAATCTGTGAAAAAAGACATCATACGCGTATAATGTCTTTTTCAGCATAACTGCAACAAAATTCTCACTTGATGAAACAGAAGTTGTCCAACTGACAAGATTAAACAATTGACCAAGTATCAGTCAGCTTGGATCAATTCTGACCACAAAAACTTGAGGAAAACAAATTGCCGAGACGAAAAAGTTAAAGTCCTTTAGGGGAATTGATGAATTTGAGATCGGGCAGGAACCTCCAGAATAACCGAACAAAACAAGGGGAACCAGCAAGTGTCATATCAACCGAGGAAAGTGTAAACCAAAGTTGGGTGCAACCATTAGAGCCGATCTTTGAAAGAAGTGTTTCTGATACTTCTTCGGAGAGATCTTACGAGATTTTCACCGAACACTTGGAACACTTGAACCTGAACAAAAGAGAAAATATGGCAGCAGGATCATCAAACCCTTCCGCCACAATGAAGCTATTGTTCATAAAATACCAGTACGACAATGAGCAAGGTGCCAAGATCTACAAAGATGGAATGGACCGCTATTGTGTAAAGATAGAGGAGAGACCTAGTGAGTTCAAGGACTTAGTGCCTGTGAGCTATAGCGGAGATAGATATCTAGATGACGAGGGTACCATGTACTTGGTAGTCCTAAACCCTAACATTGTGGACAAGTGGGGATTGATGGGCACCAAAGCCAAAGTAGATGAAGAACTTGAGGAGAAAGCACCAATAATGAACTTCCCTGATGCGAGGTTAAGAAGAGAGAATGAAACTACAAGGATCAACACTGATAACATCTATGTGGGGCTATACAAATATAATAATGGGGAGCAGGATCTCTATTATAGATGTGAAGAACCCTACACTGGAGAGTTGACAGACCAAAAAAGACTTTATGTCTTTACCTACACAGAGGGATCGGAAGTGAAAATTGCCGCTTACGACAAGTATGGGAGGCAATACTCAACAATGGGCAAGAAAGAATTAGAAGGATATACATACTTTGGGGGACCACTACATCAGTATTATGTTACTTCTAGCTCACAAAGACTAGCACCAACAAATGGAGGGCAAAACCCAATGACGACAGGAGGACAAAGAACTCAGGCTGCTGACTCTTTCAGTCAACCTCAGTAGTCGAAGCCCGGACCAATGGGATCATTACATTCCAGAGAGTCAATGGATACGAATCGAGGTAGTGCAGTTCCAATCCACACATATACCACTCCAGGTCCAAGGTTCGAAGTGGAACCATCACATTTACCTCCTACTAGTAGATTCAGGGCGGGGGAACCGACAAGGGTAACCCATGAAGTCCATGATGCCAGAGAAAGCTTTAGCCGGGACACAGGAGCAATGAGATTGGTTGCAGACCATAGACGTATGAGACCATCTCAAGTAGCGAAGTGTATGCCAAAGAAGTATGGTGGTTCGGGAGATCCGTATGCACATGTGTCACTCTTTAAGCAAGTCTTAAGAGCTGAGCAGATAACAGATTTCCATACACAATACGAGGGATTTGGTCTTACTCTAGAAGGTACGGCATTGACATGGTTTCAACCACTGAACATAGGGGGATTCCATGACATTGACCATTTGCTAAGAGAGTTTGCTGAGGAATTCTCAAAACGAGGGATTAAGCACAATACGGTCTCACAAATATATGCTTTTAAACAGAGAGAACACGAAAAAGTGAAGGAAGCTTCACTTCGCTTCAAACAATACATTGAGAGATGTCCAGTACGTGAACGACCACAAGATGACAGACTATCTGTTCTCTTTATTGAGGGACTGAGGAACGACACTCTCAAGAAGGACTTGCACTTGAAAGCTTGTACAAGTTTCGAGCAAGTAACGAGAGAAGCATTGTACTTAGTGGATAACTGTACGGTTTATGGAGAGGTGTCAGCGGATACAGATTTTGCATCCAGTAGCTCCTCCTCCGTAGCGAGCGAGACTACCACTAAAAAGAATGTTCAAACAACAACCATGCCAAATGTAGAGCAAATGATAGAAGATGCTCTAAAAAGGATGGCACCATACCAAAAACCATTGCCAAAAACACTGAAATGGTGTGCTATTGAACAAAAATGGACAAACCATCCAACAGAGGAGTGCTATTACAACAAAGGGTATGTAAGGGAGCGTCAGTATGCACCTCCTGCTCAATTAGCACCACCTCAAGTACATCCAGTACCTCGATACCCAACGGGAAATGTACCAGGACCTATGGGGATAGAAAGACCGCAACCGGTATTGGGACAACAACCACCTTTACCAGGAGCAAGACCAGTAGGCATTAGATATGCACCAACCTTAGAGAATCAGGAAGAACAAGCCTTAGTGCCTGTTCAAGCCTATTATGAAGAATCTGGTGCACACATGTCTCCAACTGTGTATTACCCACCAGAAGAACCCAAACAACCAGAACCATGGGGCATGATTGGGAATGTTGGAATACCAACAATTACAAGTGCTTCTGATGAAGAGAGATACAATTTGGACGCAAGAACATTGATGTTCATAGCTCATGGAGGGTTAACAGGACAAAGACCATCCTATCCACAAAGGACGAATCAAATGGGACCAAGACCAGCACTAGGACCCTGTTACAAGTGTGGAGGTGACCATCTGATGAATGTTTGTCCACATACGGAAATCATTAGAATTAACGCTTATTGCACTGAGTGTGGGGTTACTCACTTCATTGAGGATTGTTCAAAGAATCCAAACAAAGTGCAAAAGACGACATTGAATATGCTAGAAACTATTCCTACCAGCAGTGGGTCTGAAAATGAAACTCTGATACCAACGCAAGTTGTTACTAGAGCTCAAGCTAAGAAAACCACTAGAGAACCTGAGAATGGAAAGTTAGCGACTGAAGTGGTTAGTCAAGGACCGCGGAGTCAGAAAAACACATGGAAAGCTAGAAAAGCACGCATGAAGTTGAGAAAAGAACGTGAAGACGCTATTCTAGCTGAGGAACTAAAGCGAACTAAAGATAGATTAGAAAAACTTGAGAGTCAAAACGGGAAACGAGAGATGAGCCCGGAAAGAACGAAACAAAAGAGTATCAAAGAAACAACGAGCTTAAGCTCAGGGGGATCAGTGCTAGTCGACAAAGTACACGAACCATTGGACGCACTGATGAGAGCTTACGAAGCTAGGTTAAAGAACAACCAAACACAAGAACAGAGGTGGATGACATACCCAAACGCGGAATTGGAAAAGCAGAGACTTGAAATGTGCCAGAGAATGATCGAGACTGCACAAGCCTTATTAGAACCACCAAAAGAAACAATGAATTGTGGAACGGAAAACCCAATTCAGCAAGAGACTATTGTTTCACGGGTAGCTGAAAAGACTCCCAGTGCACAAAAGCCTGAAAATACACACAAGGATGACCGCATAGTGTTGAACACAACCGATCAGGAGATAGAGAGTTTTCATCCAGTCATACAGAGGTCTTACGGAAGAGATGAGGATTACAATGAATTTTGGAAACAAGTGAGAGAGGCAAACTTTGCAAACGAGCTAAGTTGCCAAGCTAATCAGACAAATTGGGAAAAGGACATCAGGAATCCTCCCATAGTGGAATTTGAGGCAGGATCTCAAGTGGACTTGGATCTGCAATCTTACTGGGGAGATGGGGGCTCTGTTAGAACAATGGAGAGCAAACCTCATTCACTGAATACCTTACCTTCATACTTAGGAGAGTATGAAGCAAAATCCGAGATTAGAGCACTTCCCTCACGAAGAATCTCATCAGAAAAAGTCATGGACTCGCAAGGATTGATAGAGATCTTGTCAACACCAGTGACATGCACTATCACTCTAGCTGAGCTTTTGAGGCTAAGACCACATATGTGGACCACTGTAGGAAAATGCTTGGAGAAATTTGGGATAAAAGACCCAACATCGAGACTGCAAGAGGGTATACAAGAGCTGAGTAAACCACAAAAGAACGCTAAGCCTGTACCCTTAAACAAGGTCGGAGAGTATTGCGAAGGTGAAGAGGGGAATACAACCTTACCAGTTGAATTCCAAGGAGTGAACACGATGGCAATACTAGACAGCGGAGCTGGGGTAGCCATTGCTACAAAAGAAATCTGGAAAAAATGGGGGAAACCAGCAATAAGGAAGACTAGGTTGAAACTCCAATTAGCAGATGGACACATGGAGAAACCTATGGGGTTATTAGAGAAAGTTGTAGTGACTTCTTGCGGCATTGAATACGAACATACTTTTGCTATTGTCGATTTTGGCAAGGAGAATAACTATGATATCATACTGGAAAGACCATTCATGAGACAGTTGAAAATGGTCCAGGATTGGGGCTACGATCACATATACCTGAGAAATATGGAAACCACTACACGTGTGAACCTGAAAGACCATAGCTACAAAGATGTGAACCGAACACCGGTAGAGGAGTTTGATTCAGCTACTTTGGCGGGATCCGAATTTCCAGCTTGGTTAGGTAACCCAAGGAGTTATGGATGTGTGGAGCTTCGAAATGTGGAAGTCTGAAACGAGAAGAATGTGTTTTAGAAAGGGCTATCGAAGACGAAACTTATATAGGAGAACCCTTTCCAGAGGACACGCTTGAACCATTAGAATGGACACACATTCTAGCAACCCTAGATGTTTGTGCAATTCCGGATGGTCCCACAACGAAATTTTGCGACAAGGACGGGTACGACGTGGTTCCGTACTTCATGTTGAGAACTGTACTCGAAAAAGAAACTGAAAAGAACGATACACTGGAAAAGGAAGATGAAGAAGAGGTGTTTCACGACATTCCCGATCATCCAGAGTGGGGAAATGAAGCAGACAACGAGTCAACGGACAATTCAAGCGGAAACGAAGAAACTATAACGGATGTCCGATTTTATGATTTTCCGAACCAAACTAAACAACGCCAGAAACGCTATAGAGCAAAGAGAAAAACAAAGGGGGTTAGAACCAATCCGATGCCTAGAATAAGAGGAAAAAATCAATTCCTAATGCTAGTAAAGGCGGAAGATTGTGTTAAGGACAAGGATTTCTGGAAGAATGAGAGGCAATGATCAAAAGAGCTTACGAAAAGACAAAAGAGGCTCAAGAAATCAAGTTCAAAGGAATGGAACGAAAACTGAAACAGAAAAATCAGAAAAGAACAAGCGCAACAGAGAACACACGGAGTCCAAGTTAGAACGTAGAAACAAGTACAGAGAGCTCAAGAAAACTCTGAAAGAAGTTTGGACGACAGAAATTGAGAGTGGAGAGGACGAAAACGCCAAAATCAAGGAAAACATGGATGTTCCCTCTCACTATAGGAAATTCACAATAGAGGATAGGAAGGTGGTATTAACCCAACCTATTCGAGAGAGAAAGGAGAACGAATCTTATGACGGACCGGAGGATGCAAAAAAATTGATTTAGCAGCTCCAGGTGAGCCACCTAGACCGGTGTACATAGCCACAGATTTGTCTCCAGGCGAGGAAGAGAGACTTTTGAGTCTTCTCAGAGAGTATAGGGATGTGTTTGCATGGTCTTATAAGGACTTAAAGGGAGTTGACCCATCGATATGCCAACACACAATCCCACTGAAACAAGACGCAAAGCCTAGCAGACAGAGACCATACACATATAATGATACGTTTGCTAAGCGAATCAAAGAAGAGATAGATAAGCTAATGGAAGCTGAATTCATATACGAGATTGAACACACCGATTGGGTATCTCCAATTGTGGTAGTACCCAAGAAGAACGGAAAACTCCGAGTGTGTGTCAACTTAAAGAAAGTGAATGCTGCAACAATCAGGGACAATTATCCCTGCCGATAACTGATCATGTTCTAGAGCGTGTATCAGGGAAAACAGCATACTCTTTTCTTGATGGTTTTTCAGGATATAACCAGCTAGCCATAGCACTGGAAGATCAACATAAAACAGCTTTTGCAACGGAGTGGGGAATTTATGCTTATCGGGTTATGCCTTTTGGTCTAACCAATGCTCCCGCAACCTTCCAGAGGCTGATGACGCATGCTTTCAAAGAATACTTAAGGTTGTTTCTAGAAATATACATGGATGACTTATGTGTACATTCTCTTCTGAGAGATGAGCATCTAGAACACCTAAGAAAAGTATTTGAGAAATGTAGGACATATCGCATTTGTCTCAATCCTGAGAAATGTGTGTTTATGGTCCGACAGGGCAGAATTCTGGGACATATTGTCTCACAAAACGGAATATCCACGGATTTAGAGAAGATAAAAGTTATAGTGGATATGCCTAGACCAACCAATGCGAAACAAGTACAGAGCTTTATGGGACATTGCGGATATTATAGACGATTCATTTACATGTACGCTATAATAGGCCAACCACTTTACAGGCTAATAGTGAACTTTGAATGGACAGAGGAGTGTGAGGAATCGTTCAAGAAATTGAAAGAGGCACTCATTACTGCTCCAGTCTTGAAATCACCAGATTGGGAGAAGATATTCCATGTGCATATAGATGCTTCGGCATATGCAATAGGATGCATTCTGGCTCAGCCAGAAGAAGGAAACATGGATTTTCCTATCTGTTACGCCAGTCGACAGCTCAACAATGCAGAGAAGAATTACACCACAACAGAGCGAGAGGATTAGGAATGATATATGCTGTGAAGAAATTTCGGCATTATCTTCTAGCCAACAAGTTTGTGTTTTTTACGGATCACCAAGCCTTGCTCTACCTAGTGAATAAACCATGCAATACCGGGAGAATAGTGAGATGGTTCATTATCTTACTGGAATTCGACTTCACGGTAGTAGTAAAGAAAGGAAAAACACATCTTAGAGCTGATCATCTTTCGCGATTGACGAATGGAGAAGACCCTATAGGAGTAGATGACGACATGCCAGACGCGTACTTGTTCAACATAGAAATGATACCGAAGTGGTCTCAAAATGTCGTTAACCTATTAACCTATGGAGGAGAGTTCGATAGAAGAGAATACAACCAGAAACATATTGCTATTCAGCAATCCAAGAATCTTCAATTGGTTGCAGGAAGGTTGTATCAATTGGAAATGATCATGTTTTACGACTATGCATCAATCCTGAGGAATATAATATATATCTGCGCGAAGCACATGTTCAGGAATGTGCATTTCATTGTTCAAGAAGGAACACATATAGGAATTTGTTACAATTGGGAGTCTATTGGCCAGGAATGAAAGAAAGCGTACATGAATATGTCACTGTATGTATTGTATGTTCATCAAAACCGCCAGCAGAGTATTCGACATTATATCAGATAATGATCGCTCCAGAATGGAGTCAGTATATTGTTGAATATCTCACAAATAGAACTTTCCCAGAAGGAACGTCAAAAGCTCGTCAGAAATCTGTAGAGACAGAAGCTAGAGATTACGCTTTAATAGGAGATCAACTCTATAAGAGAGGTAAAGACAACCAGCTTAGGATTTGCGCATCAGAGTCTGAGTATGTGATAATCCTGGAGCAAGCTCATGGAGGAGTAGGTGGAGGCCATTTCTCAGGTGATAAGACAGCAAAACTTGTCTTAGCCGCAGGAATATGGTGGCCAACATTACATATGGACGCTGAGGAATACGTTAAACGGTGTGATGACTGTCAGCGGACCAAAGTACCACTTAAAAGAGATGATATGCCGCTTAGACCAATGATGGGGGCAAGAGCTTTTGCAAAATGGGGGATTGATTATGTCGGACCCATTTCACCTCCTGCATATAAGACTCATGCACAATACATCATTGTGGCTACAGACTATCTAACAAAGTGGGTCGAAGCAAAGGCAACTCAAAAAGCAGATGCCAGGACCACGGCACAATTTCTATATGAATACGTCTTTGTACGATATGGATTGCCAATAGAAATTGTGAGTGATCGAGGCACACATTTTATAAATGAAGTGATAAAGATCCTTCTAGATGAATTCATGGTAATCCATAGGAAATCAGCCCCGTATCATCCACAAGCAAACGGACAAGCTGAAGCAACAAACAAAACCATATGCACGGTCCTCACGAAGATTGTATCTGAGTCGAGAACTGACTGGGACCAGAAGTTGCATTCAACATTATGGGCATATAGGGTAGCATATAAAACATCAATAGGAACGACCCCATATAACATGGTTTTTGGGCTAAATGCTATCTTACCAATAGAATTTTGATTTCAACCTTAAGGGTGGCTAAGGATCTAGAGTGGACAGGGCACGAGCTTTCTGATAGAATAGATGACCTGGAAAAGCTAGACGAGCTTCGCCTAAAAGCAGTAGCTTCTATCTACGCTCAAAAAAGGCGACAAAAGGAATTTTTTGATAAGCATGTGCGGACTAAAGAGTTTAAGGTTGGGGACTATGTCCTAGTTTACACTCTGAAACAGCATGCTAAGAAGCTTAAAAAGCGAGGGATGGGACCTCTGGTGATTAAAGATCTATCACCAAGTGGAGCCGTCAAGCTTGCTACATTAGACGGAGAAGAAATGCCCAATTGGATTAGTGGATGCAGAGTGAAAAAGTATCTTTTGCCGCTAACCCAAGACATGCTTCTCAAAATACATCAAGAAAAGCTGCGTGTCCAGAAAAAGAAAAAGATTGTGGAGGAAGCGCAAGCCGAGGCGAAGGAAAGAATGGAGAAAAGAAGACTACTGCGTCAGAAACAGCGCAATGAAG
Source organism: Adiantum capillus-veneris (assembly GCF_014529385.1). Lineage (NCBI taxonomy): Eukaryota > Viridiplantae > Streptophyta > Polypodiopsida > Polypodiales > Pteridaceae > Adiantum > Adiantum capillus-veneris. The sequence goes on along the minus strand of NW_028221418.1, from coordinate 58,785 downwards.
GAGCAATACGAATAAACGCAGTCAGTATAACAGAAATGGATAATGACAAAGAAGAACCCATCATTGAATGCAAAGTAGGAACCAACCAAATCAAAGCCAGAGCACTATTGGATTCAGGAGCTCAAGCTAACCTACTTTCACTCAGTTTGTATAGACAATTGACAAATGACACTAAACTACAAACTGCCAAGCAAGAGTTAAAGATTTACTCTGAGAATTCAATCAAAACTGTCGGATGCACAATTTTACATATACAGATTAACCAGTATGTGTATCCGCATATGTTTTACGTGGTTGAAGACCAAGCTACACAACAACCATTATTGCTAGGACAACCATGGCAGAAGCAATGCAATGCAATGATTGACTGGAGTTCTAAATCAGTGCTTATCAAATACGAAGGTGAAAGTCAATCAGTTAAGTTCACCAAAGGAGAAGAGCCAACTCCAAAGGAAGAATCCAAGAACAAAGGTAAACAACAACCAGAGAAAAAGAAGAAGCAATGGCAACCAAAAGTTTCTATACAACCGGATTACTCTTCGACGAGGAATTCTCAACAGTGGATAAGGAAGATAAGCAATAATATAACAGCTCAACCTTGGGAAAAAACGGAGTCAAAGTTGGTATGGAGACCAAAAAAGGTTGTGCCAGAGAACACAAAGGTGGAAAGCAGAGTCTTCAATACCAGACAACAGAGTGATTCCAGACAATCAAGGACAGTGAAACAGATCTGGATTCCAAAGAAGTTCATGACGGCACAAAGCTATAGCAAGCAAATTTGGATCCCAAAGATTTGTAAACAGGAACTCCCTTCAGTACAATCAACGGAAACTCCTAGGTATTTCAAGGCGAGGAAATCAACACAAAGAACAAAGCAGGTTTGGGTCGCAAAGAGTTTGTGGCAAGCACAAGCGAAGCGGAAGCAGATTTGGATTGTGAAAAAGAACAACAAGGTAAAGAAGAATCCATCTACTGATTCTACTACCGAAGTGCCACCAACCCAAAACCCGACCACCAATCCTTCAATCAAACAAAGAGCAGCTTTATTGGAAAGACTGTTGTATCATCGCTCTACAATTGCATTGGGAACTTATGACCAAAACAACTACAATGCTTCGCCCACAGACACTTCATAGTCGTCCGGGAGGACTCAGACTAGGAGGGGGGGAGGTATACAGGTATACAGGAGTTACAAAGCAGCTACAAGCGCCAAAAACAAAGAAAAACAAAAATTATATTACAAGGGCAGTGTCTTACATGATTTTGCAATTTTTATGTTTGATTGCGGATATTGATAATATTTATGCCCTTATATACCTTGTTTTGCAACAAGAAGAGATCAAATGATGAATTTGGGTCTCTAGACGTGTAAATATCACTAAATAAGAGTGTTTTTGGAGCTAAAAAGTGGAAAAAAGTGGTAATCCAAGTCCAGAAATCACAAATAAGTGTATATTCATATACACAGGGTTACCAGCTATTTATCGTGTATGTTTGGAATTTTTTGGCTTCAATTTGCTATTTTCCTTTATTTTTTATGATTTTCTTAATAAAAGTAAAAGAAAAATAAAAAAGCAGGTGAAATGAGATCGGAAAAAAGAAAAGAATAGACGGTGATGGTCCTAATGACAAGGGCAACCCATGGTAAAAATTGGGTACAATTCTGAAAAAGTTGCGGAAAGCCCGAAATGACAGAATTTTGGCAAAGTGGACAGATTTCTCAGAAACAGGTCAAACGGAGTCCAAATTGAGAAATTTCAAATCCTAAAGTGCATTTCACGACGAGATAGGAGCACATGTCAAATTTGGTAACAAGTGATCCGGGAAGTCCGAAGTTAAGTATTTTTCACTTCACTTTCAAGCTCATTTCCACTATTACCTTCTTGGAGAGAGCAAAGAGCACACAGGAGCATCCGACCTTCTACCGCCTTCTACGACTGCTACGAGAGCTCAGAGGACACCAGACATGAGAGGTAGACTCGTTGCCATAAGCTTTTGATGCTTATCGTTAACTTTTGTCGCGAAAACTGACCAAAACCAAGAAACAAGAGCAGACGGGGAATGGGAAGAACGCTAGGTAGGGGCACAACCGCCTAACCAAACCTTGCAAGAACTTAGAGGTGGGTTACCCTAGTATAGAAGATGGGTTTCTAACACTCAAAGCTCGAGAAAGAACGACTGGAAAAACCCTAGGTCAACAGAGCCTGCAAGAGGCAAACAGAAAAAGTTGTCGAAACGACACAAAACTTCTCAGGAAGCTTAACAACATCGAGGGCAATGCAACCATGGAGTATCTCCGGGTTTGGATCACCAAAAGTAGGTCGGAACAACCGATTCGGCTGCGGACACACAAAGCGTCATTTTGGCATAACGGCTAAAATTGACGACCAAATGACATGAAACTTCACAAGCAGCTTCAAATATACATGGATGACTTATGTTTGCAAGCAAAACCCAAAAGAAAGCTGATTCACTTACCGATGGTGAAAAAGACGCTTTCGGGCAACCAAATGGAGAAAGATGGAGAACGGGGAGCCAAAGTCAAGTTCAACCAAATAGGTGGCTTCACAACATATCCAATGAGCTGGAAATGCAACTCTCGAGAAGAAAAGTTGAAGAAATTCAACTCCAAGGCAAAAAGACGACTTCGGAGACTGAAATGCCTATAAGGGGGCTTTTTAGCTAAACTGATGACTTTTTAAGTTGAAAACTAGTTAGCAGGGCTTAGGGCACTAGCACAAAGCATTCTTTGCACAAAAAGACCAACATTTCAAGAAAAGACATCATACGCGTATGATGTCTCACAGCATGATTTTCACATCCATTTCAACATTTGAGTGCATAGCCTCATTCCACATGTTAATCACATCCTATGAACCAAGTATCATGAGAATTGGAGTTAGAAAACCCAAGGAAAACCAAAAAGACGCAAAGTAGGCCATAAAATTGATTTTTGGTCCTAATTTTGTCAAAATAACTCCAAACTCATTGAAACTTTGTAGGATTGTTGATTAACACATCTACAAGCTATCTGGAACCAAAAAGCACCATTTTGACACAAAAGACATCATACGCGTATGATGTCTATTTGCACTTACAGAGCCAAAACTGCTCATTTGTCATCATACATCCATTATATATATCTAATACATGCTACATATGAAGTTTGGAACCATTTGGTCAAGTGGATCACCCCATTAGCCCAATTGAGGGAAAATCCTTCATCCAAAGCCTATTTTTGGCCCAAATCCAACATACTCAAGTCCAAACCAAGATTTGAGTAGAGACAGTCCTTCACTAGTACATGGGGAGTCCCACAAACCAATCCCATGAAAAATTGATGAAAAAGACATCATACGCGTATGATGTCTCCAGAGCCATTTTTTAGCCCAAAATCTATCCAAAATCATAAATCCACTGAATAAGCCTATCTAAAGCCAAATCCAAGCTTATAGAGAAATTTGGTCCAAAAATACACTAAAAGACATCATACGCGTATGATGTCTCACTATGTGATTTTGGCACCTCAGGGCTTCAACCACCAAACAGAAGTGATCTACATGCCATTTGAAAGTGAACCACCAAGTTTTATCCAATTTGGATCATAAAATCCATTCCCTTTCAAAATTTTGCCAAGAGCCTGAACTGGACTAAACTGGCCAAAACTTGACCAAATGGGATCCAAACTCAAATCCAAGCATATGATACTCATGTATACACTATCAGCTACAAGCACAACCAATATGAAGTCATTTTGACACAAAAGACATCATACGCGTATGATGTCTCCAGCATGATTTTGAGCCCAGTTTGCATATTTTTTCACCTACCCTGCATCCTTAGGCCCTGAATAGCTCATGTTTCAATTTTCAAGTCATTTGAATAGTTAAAAGCTTCATTTCGGCTTTCAGTACTAAAAAGACGCTAACTTCTGAAATTGGAGTTACAGGATCCATGGATTCCGCCAAGTCATCGGCAACGAAGAGAAAAAGACCGACAATCAAAGATGCTCTTGCAGAAGCAGAACCCTTTGACATTCCAGCAGAAACCCTCAAGCCAACCAAAACTTGGGTGGAGGAAGCAGTACTGAACAAGAGGGAATAAAGATCTACCAGGGGACTTTCAGAGATCCTCAAGGGCAAGCGGTGGATATACCGATGATCCCACAAGAATTGGTGATTATAGCAGGTCAGAGAACATCAGCAGGTACCTGGAAAGGCAGACTTGCACAGTTTCTTCACCTCGAGACCATCAGGTGTAGATACAAGAAGAGTGTATGAGTGGCAACATCCATTCAGAAGGATGGGAAAGCCACATTGACAGCCATGATGGAGAGAAAGTAGAGGTACAGATCACTCCACAGCTCATTGCAGATGCATTGAAGCTGCACAACAAAGGGAGCTCTGTCAGGGAAAGAAGGGAGGCTATAGAGGTCTATGGGTCCAAGAAACAAAATGCAACCTATGGAGATATGGCAGACCAAAGAGCGGCAACCCTTTGCCGACTGTACAACCAGTTTCTCCATGTTTGCAGTAAAAGACCGCAAAAGTATACGACACCACCCCATGCCATTGCAACTACCATCACATGGGCATTGAAGAGCAATATGCCAAAAGAGGTGAATTACGCTCAACACATCCACGAGCAAGTAATTGCCATGCACAACGAGAAGCCAAAGTACATAGGAGGAGCTGAAATTCTGACAAGAATAGCTTATGAAGCTATTGGAGCCAGAGATCAATGGCCAAAGGTTCCCTCCCAGAATGAGTGGCTTAGAGAAGCCGATGAGGAGGAAGAACAGCCTGAAGTATCCAAGAGGGCGTCCACAAGAGCACGCCGGAAACTAGAAATAGTTTCAGAACCTGAAGATGTGGACGAGCCGCTTATGAGAAAGCAAAGAAGAAGGTTGCTCCCAAGCAAACCAAAAGTCAGAAAGCGGCAAGAATGGAAAGACTGTGGAGCAGTTTAGAGCGGAAAGAGCTCTAAAGGGGGACTTTGAAAAAAGTGGGTGCCAGACCCCACTAAAGTCGGAACTAGCTCAGCCAGGCCACATGTTGATCAATATGATCAATATATTAGAGCTTATGAGGAGTCAGAGGCTATACTGGAGCAGCAACCTGTCGAGCCATACACTGAAGAGGAAGTACAGCTTTTAAAAGCTGAGCTGAAAAAGGACGACAAGGGGAAGAAGAAAGTAGATGAGTCTACTGAACCTCAAGAGAAAGACGGGCAAGCAAACAAAGGGAAAGCCAAGATGACTGAGGACAATAGCCCTCCTTTACTGATGTACCAAGCCCAAAGAAGACGGAAATCAATGTGGAGGAGACCACAATAGAGATGGACACGATGGTATGGAAAAGCCGGAGGCCGGGACCAAGGAAAAGGAGATAGATCCAGTTCAGCAAAAGAAAAATGATTATGAGGATCTGGTAGCGATAGGGTACACTGAAGAAGAGGCCCTTGAGGCAGTTTATGGGATCACCCTACAAAAACAAGATGATCGGAGAGGGACAGAGGAAAAATAAAAGAGTACAAAGAAAGTGAAGAGAAACTGGACGAGCAGAACGTACTAGAAGAGCCGAAGCCAGTGGAGGTGGTGGCAGAAAAGCTTTAGAGTTGACAGATGAAGATGAAAAAGACATGCACATGGTGCATGAACTGCTCAACAAGATCAAAGAAAGATCCAAGGCAAAGGAAGTGAGATTGAGACAGCCAAACAAAGGAAGCCGAGTTGCAGAGGAAATTAGAGGATGCTATGACTGAATCTGAAAGTCATAAAGCATCACTCTACGATGCGGAAAACGAGAGAGACGGCTTGATACTCCAGCTAGCCGAGGCTTCAAGAGAAGTAACAAGTGCACAGGAAGCAAGGGAGCGGATGGAAGACGACTTGGAGGCGGCTAAAGATGAGCTCATTGAGCTAAGGAAAGAGTCGAGCTCCAAGAAAAGAACAATCACTAGACTCAGGACTACCCCTAGAGCTAGCAGAGCAGGAACCGAACAAGAGGGAGCTCTTGTACCAGCTCTGGAAGACCAGGTCCGAAGCTTACAAAGAGAGCTAAGAATAGAGCAAGTGCAAAGGTTGCACATTGCGGAGGGATCATTGGCAGCAGAGGAGAGGCTCACTTTAGAAAATCAAACACTAAAACAGAGAATGAGACCCTCCGCAAACAGCTCCAAGATCTACAAGAGCAACAAAGAAGAGAGACAGAGACACCACAAGAAGAATCAGGTTGAGCAGCCATAGAGCTAACCCAAGAACTGGAGAGGCAACCACAAATGAAGATCCAGCCCCAGTTCAAGAGTGGCTCAACTTCAGAATCTCAGAAGAAGAAGAACTAAGGCTCCAAGACCAAATAGAAAAAGTCAACAGAGGAGAGTGCCAAGCGGAAATGAATGGTAGAGGAGACTCCTAATCTCCATTAGACTTCAGG